>NC_056729.1:38028153-38190653 GCF_019279795.1 Protopterus annectens | reverse complement strand
CATACTACAGGCTGGGTTGTACTTTGCAGAGTTGGCAAAATGATTGTTTGAGAGGTCAACTGTCCTCTTCACTGGTTTTACTGTGCTGGGCTCTGAAGGTGTTATGCACATAGGCCTGTGGCTAAAGTTGTGCATGACTCAAGTTAAGGGGTTTAACAGTAATATAGGGGCCAAGTGTACACTGCACAGAGGCTGTGCAATTGGTCTCTGCAAAGTTATAATTGCATGCATTGATAATAGGGGAGGAAAAGGAGGTGTCTAATTGGAAAGGAATGGGCAATGAGATGTGGTGACAAACACCACCATTCCGCAGTGTGCAATGACACCTGTCAGCCACCCTGCAGCACTGAATTACTACTGTTGCAAAAGCAGTGTGGACCTCTTCAGTATTTACTCTGTGTACTGCCACTACAGTATCCCATCAATACTAAAATGATCTGCATAACCAGCTTTCTTCAGAAATCGCATTTAAACAGAATTACACTTTGTACAAGTGAGTAACTCCACATAGTGAAATTTCCTAGAAAGGAGACCTCACAGAGAATGGTTCCATGATAAAACATGCTCTGCCAGAACATTGACATAAGATGGGAAAAAGAGATAAAATAGAAGCGAATGGATACTGAGCTGGGATTGCAGCATGCATTTACTGTGGATATTATTAAAACAACACAGTGCCAAGGGTCAGAATACATGTTGGGAACTATGATACACTTTATAGACAGGGAGTTGACTTTGGGATATAAATGTGGATGCAGGATTATTTTCTATGGAGAAGGCTTCTCTCATGGTAGAGGAGGGAGGCATAGTTAGGAAGCTGATGTCCTCATCCCTTCTGGATACAGATTATTGTCTAAAGGTATACTGCTATCATCACTGGGTTCAGCTGCTGTAGAGGCCTACAGCAGACAGAGGTGCTCCTACCTTATAGTATCCCAGTACTACTGTATATGCATTTCATGTGTACAGAATTTTCTCATACCCCTTTTGTTTAACTGTGTTTTCTAGCTTTTCTAAGTCATAGATCTCCAAACTATACATACATACATTTTATATTTCATATAATATCATACCTTTCAAAATTCCATATCCCTCTAACCCTGAGGTCTTCTAGTGGCTGTGCCTGTTTGATTCAGGTGCATGTATAAGTGATGCATGTAATGGAATAACATTCTGGAACCCATGTTATAAGTGTGTTTCTGGAAACCTCAGATGTGTAACTTTAACCCAAGCCAGGTGTCCCACTGGCACAGAAGTTCTGTGGCCATTACTGCCACTGGTGACTCAACTTTGATTAGTACTTTGAACACTAAATATCTGCCTGACTGGCTAGGGATGGAGGAATGAGCAGCTAATGTCTGCCTGTCTCGCTGGGGAGGAGGAATGAGCAGCTAATGTCTGCCTGTCTGGCTGGGGAGGAGGAATGAGCAGCTAATGTCTTCCTGTCTGGCTGGGGAGGAGGAATGAGCAGCTAATGTCTTCCTGTCTGGCTGGGGAGGAGGAATGAGCAGCTAATGTCTGCCTGTCTGGCTGGGGAGGAGGAATGAGCAGCTAATGTCTGCCTGTCTTGCTGGGGAGGAGGAATGAGCAGCTAATGTCTGCGTGGCTGGCTGAGGAGGGAGGAATGAGTAGCTAATGTTTGCCTGCCTTCCTCAGAGGAAGGCTAGAGGAATATAACTTCAAGCATTACTCCTGACACTGGCTAAGAGACAGATGATGAGGTGCCTGTGTTCTCAGTGCAGCATATGGCAGAGAGCCTATTAGACTTGCAAAGGAAAGATTGGACAGACCTGAAATGTGTGGCCCAACTGCACATTCTGTACATACCCTTAGAAAGAGTAGGTGGGTGAAAAATGTTGTTGCAAGCCACTTATGAGAGTCTCAGAACTATCTTCTGTTTCTTGCTCTCTGCAAACCATCCATATTTCTGCCTTGAAGATATTTATTAAGGAATCTACCCATGAGCAAGGGAGTTAAAAACCTCATCCACTTGGTCAACTTGGTGCTGAATGCACACCATCTTATAGTATCTTAAAAATTTAAATTATCACCTACCCTATAGTGAGGAAAAAGCTGGTTACCGACATTGGATTTTTGAGTGAGACTTTCTCCCTCTCCGTGACTCATCTATTTCTGTTATAGGATAATAATCTTTTTTTTTTTTTATTTTCATGCTGGAATTGTTCTTTACTCTCCTCTGTTTCCAGTTGTTGCATTTGCTCAGTTGCCTCAAGTTCCATGCTCTTCATTTCCAGTCCCAGTCTCTGTAATTCCAGCTGGACTACAAAGCCCTCCTGTGACAGAACTGCTTGTCCTTATCCAGCCTCCTGCTGATTCCCCCATACTGTACTGAACAGAGAGCTACCTCTATCTCCTCTCTGGATGTAATTGCCTGCTGTACCCTGCTAGCTTTACACTCCCCTGCCAGTTGAGCTACTGACATCTTAGGATACTTGTTAGCTGGGCTCACTTTCCTTCTGTTCCTGATATGGCTAAAAAATAAAATAACTACTGTGCACAACCAAACCTCTTTATATTTCACCTTGTAGCTGACAGGGTTAACACACATTTACCATTGGTAGCAAAACTGTTTTGGCTGAATAACTTTGCTTCACGTTTCCTCACCACTGTGCAGCAAATGAAAAGCACTGGCAACACAGCCACCATATGAGATGTAGATGCTGTTACCCAGTCTGTTTCAATGATTAATCCACAAAATACAACCTTAGCACCAAGAGCATAGGGGAAGTATGTATTACTGGATTAGGTAGTGGTCTCCATCCTCCAAAACCAAATTTAACTGCACATTGTTCACTTACAGACACACACTGCTCTCTCTGTGAACCAATATCAACCAGTGCCTCTGTATCCAAGGTAACCTTACACACACACACACACACACACACACACACACACACACACACACACACACACACACACACACACACACACACACACACACACACACACACACACACACTATCCCCTTACCTAACCTTAAACCTAAACTACAAACACACTCACATACACAAACTCCGAGCTCTCCCAATCTCCACACATGCACACTTACAATCAAAGCCCATGCATGCAATATTATGTACATTAGACATTCAGGTAACACAAAGCAAACATTCAACATCTGAACTTTCAATATTTTAAATGTCACCTCTCTCTCTCTCTCTCTCTCTATCTAGCTATATATATATATATATATATATATATATATATATATATATATATATCACACATAATTTGTTTATTTATTTTATTTATTTATTTAAAATAAAAGTCCAAAACATACACTGTAAAGCAGTAGGAAACACTTTCAGTCAGCCAGACTCTTCAGTCCCAGCTGTTTTTATTCTTCTAACATACAAAGACACAGATTGAGCGCTTTCGTCCCCTAAACTGGGGACTTCATCAGATTCTGATTAAGTCCCCAGTTTAGGGGACGAAAGCACTCAATCTGTGCCTTTGTATGTTGGAAGAATAAAGACAGCATGGACTGAAGAGTCTGGCTGACTGAAAGTGTTTCCTACTGCTTTACAGTGTATGTTTTTGGACTTTTTTTTAGTTATATTTTACACTGTGGTTACTTTTGTTTTTTTATTTATTTATTTCAACCATGGCTCACTCAGTACTGACTACATTGTCTTTGCATTTTGTGAGGGGTATACTCTGCCACATAATGGAAGCAAGGTATAGGAAGCAAATAATTAGAGAGGGCAAGGTAATAGAATTGGAAGAGGCCAATAATTCATTTGGAATGCGGACTAGAGACTCGTTCCCTATCAACCATTGATATCAGAGTGTTGGCAAAGAGAAACTAATAGGGTGATCATAAGTGAAAGACCACCACTGGTGGATATGTAGTAGAATCTAGAATAGAAGTTGATGTTAAAAAAGGGATTATTAGTAAGACATATATAATATTGCACAATAACTATAGGAATCAGTCAGAGGAGGTTAGAATGGATTGGGAAGAGAGATTGGAGAATCAATTCCAAAAGAAACAACAGGAGGATATATGCATGCCTCCCAAATGGGCAACAAAGATTTATGATCTTTGCTTTAAATTGTTTGCATAGGTATTTTCATACCCCAACTCCAAAGAATTTTTCCTCAGGTATATTGCAAATATTGGAAGTATGACAGGAAAAAGAGGCAATTGAGAACATATTTTTGGAAGTGTAATGAGTTGGCAAACATTATAAATTCTCTGCAGACTACTCTGTTAGAAATACTGGGTGAGCAAATTGGTGTAACTAAGGAAATTATTTTTTTTGATCTGTGATACAGAATCAGAATTGTGACATTGTAAGGCCTTGCTGAATTTAATTCTGATGGCTGCCAAAATAACAGTTACTAGAAAATCGAAATCAAAGTCTAAACCAACCATACAAGAAGTAGTGAATATAGTAACAGAGATAAAAGAACTGGAAGTGGGATCTTTAGAAAAGGATAGAAGCAAATTACATAGAAAAAAAATGATAATTATGGGAACAATACTTGCTGAATAATGTTTTGGAGAAGGAATGAGGTACAAGGAAAGGTAGGAATTAAATGAGCTATGTAATGTTTGACTGACAATGACTGTATCAAAAAATATATATGATATATAATGTTTTCAATGGAAAATATGTCAATATGGTTTATTTTCACTTATATAAATGTATGATTGCTTATGTCATAAGTGATAATTCAATAAAGATGTTTTTGTTTAGAAAAGGTATACTCTGCCACGTGTGCCATGATGTACACTTTTTAAAAAAAATATTTGTTTTCTGTAAAAAAATGTGCTAGAATTTTAACTTGAAAAGCCATGGTATATTTATCACAGTTTTTATTAAGCTATGTGTCATACATTCATAGGCTAACTGCTCTTGTGGACCATTTTAAACCTAGCCAGTTTCCCTTTCTGGTTTGGTTATAGATTGGCCTTACCCATCCCATATTCAATAATTATATATTAACCCTAATGAGAATAACTGAGATTATATCATTGATAATTTGAGGGGACCCAGGCATGGGATAAAGTA
Source organism: Protopterus annectens (assembly GCF_019279795.1). Taxonomy (NCBI): domain Eukaryota; kingdom Metazoa; phylum Chordata; order Ceratodontiformes; family Protopteridae; genus Protopterus; species Protopterus annectens. The sequence goes on along the minus strand of NC_056729.1, from coordinate 38,185,614 downwards.
TTTAGGAGCTGCCTCTGTCCATTGGCAGTACAGGGGCAGCCCTGGATTAAATTTTATTTTTCCCATCCATAGATTTAAGTTGTTCTTGAATATGGACAGGGATGAACTTTGTTTTATGTGGATGGAGAGTCTCTTCCAGAGCAGCAGTATACCTGCCCCTGCAAACCATTCTGCTGATGCTGCAGAAGAGGTTTAGATCTCTAGACCAAGTATTTCTGATGCTATTTGACTTCCTGATGTGGAGTAAATCCATCAGTAAAGTGTCTTGTTAAACTGCATTTTTTCACTTTCAGAACATCTGGTTGACTAAATAGCTTTTTGTTAAGATTATCATTTTAGGATTTTTATATAGTATTCCAAACTTGCATTGTCCAAAATCAAGCACTGTCCAAGGTTGGGGGGACTATATTTTGGAAGAATAAGTACAAGACTAATTGGAGTTCCAAAAACCCGGCTATACCCTACTTGTTAATATCAACTACTGTTTGTTTGTTTTTTAGTGGGTGCAGCTTTTACCTCATCACCTCCCCCATCACTCCCACACAAGTCCATCAACCATCAGCTTCCTCATATCCAATTGGATCATTTCTTCACTTTCAGTGGGCAAGGGCCAAGTGGGAGAGACCACCATTTAGACAGCCACCAAGGGTAGTTTGCATTTTTATCATTTTCTCCTTTGCCCTAACTCTGCACAATCAGCTAGGCAGTGGGAAGGGGCATGCAATAGACCAGCTACAGAGGAAATCCCCTCAGTTCCATCCAAATAGCCCAATCCTTTCCCTCACATTATGAAAAATTATCTCTTCAGTCTTCACTAGGGTGATTGCACTGTCCAGTGCACTGGTCAGGGAGATCCAGAGTACACACAACTTCCTCTTGGAGGGCAAGTGAGCCACACCCTTTCACTTTTTCTCCCCCTGCTCCTTCAGTGCGGTAGCCACTAATCTAGCCCAGGTTACCAGGGTCACAGTAAGGGCTCCATCCCTCTGCACCACATAGGTAGACTAACAACAACTGCTGTTAGCGGTGTGGCCACTAAGTATAACTGGAATTAATGCATATAAACTCCTCATGCATGGCTCACTGCAACAGTCCATTTTATGGATGGCACAGTGGTTCAGCGATAGCATTGTCACCTCACAGCATGAGGTTCTCTGGTTCGATTCTCGGCTGGGGTGCCTTCTGTGCAGAGTCTGCTTGTCCTCCCTGTGCTTGGGTGGGTTTCCTTTGGTCCAGTTGTCTCCCAAATTAGAAAGACATGCAGCTGGAGTGATTCTCCCTGAGGCTCCACTGAAAATTGGCTTCATTCCAAGTTGGACTTTCCCAGTAAACAAATGTTAAATTAAGTAAATACTGTAACTGACTGGTACCATGCTATACAGTTTTCTACGTTTGAAAAAGAAATGGGATCAGTTAAAATTTCTGGAATATATCAGTTAAGTATTCAGCATATGTCAGTAAATTAAAAGCACTAGACACAATGCACTATGAATAACAACCTCCCACCCCCCAATTCAGGAAGAGTTTACAAAACACTGGGGTGCTATGTTTAGCTGCTGAGGTCCATCTGTCCAAAGATGAAAGAATTTATATTGTACTTCAGTAGTTTGTTAGCTACACTCAGTCTGACTCAGACTGGCTACCTACATGAAGTAAAGACCTTTTTTCATTAACTTATCTGTATTGCTTCCTTCATTAACTTTTTTGCCCTTTCATCATAAACAGTAGAAGATTCACCAGTCTCATCTTGAAAAGCCATGTTGACAAGCAGTTTATATAGATTTGTTTTACCTTGCAATTAATTTCTTGACCTCTTGTTAGTTCTTATGCAGTCAAAAATTAGATATAGCCTTAAGAAACTATAATTATTGCATGTCACTGAATAAAGACAGCTGCTATGAATGTTTTTGTTATGCTATTCCAGCAGGAACCCTACACACTAAATGATTCATCAAATGGAATATAATTAAACTTATTCCACTCTGGTTTACTATGTGAGGACACGAGTTTGTAAGGTGTAGTTCTGATATCTGCAAATTTTGAACAAAGCATGAAATAATTCACACATTATGTAGAAACAGATGAATTTAGTGAAGCTGTGCTTAGCAACTCAGGTTGTTTTTTAATTGTTATATACCAGAAGGAATACAGAAAGCAGTTCACAACTTGCAACTTGCCTATTTATTTGTTTCTATTTTTATTTCTGGCTTATAATTCAACATTTACATTTTGCATAATACAGTTAATTCAGTTCATTTGTTTCATATTGTTTGCATGTATCTGAGGTGGGACAGAAAAAGAGGAAGAAGAAGAAAGAGGCATAAAAAGAGAGATTGTATTACTGCTACCTAGTTAATACAAACGTTTTTAACACATCATAAACTGTACCTGAATTCGAAAGTGTTCTTTCCAGCAGTATTAAAAGCTAACAGTTCACATTTGCAAAAAAAGTGTGTTCATAGAGCACAGGAACAAAGGACCATAGAAACACAAAAGCAATACTAGGCAAGTGACCATAAGGACCATAAGATGCATAGACTTTAAATGGGCATCGTAAAAGGTCTTGCCACCCTTGTCAAGCATTTAACACTGCTTACCTCCTAAACAAGCATGCCTTTACATGATAAGCCTGGTTTATATTTGTGTCAACCCATCAAGCCTTTAAGATTTAAAAGTAGCTAAAGAAGTACTTTGTTAAACCTGTAGTTGCAACTTATTCCGCAGACTGGAAATATGTTGTGTTAGAAAGGTATCCCTCCAGTGACACTTTTTATGTTTTGGTGTGGATTTAGATCTCTAAAGTGAGTATTTGTAAAGTCTCTGGTTTTCAGAATAAATAGGAAATCAAATAGGATTGGGTCTTTCAGGGCTCAAAAAGCTAGATACAGGTCACCTTGGAGCAGTTGTGAGCTACTGAGCATAAGGAGAGTTATGCTAATCTTACAGGATAGTTGAAGGATTTAAGATCTTTAATTTAATGGGTTAGAAATCTTTAGGGGATTTCCAGTTGAATGACATGCTTGGATTTGATGCTTACCAAGGGGAACATAGTACTCAGTGATAGATGTGATGAGGGAAGAATACAGGGGTTTGATGGCTTCTTTGGATCTTGAAGATATTCCCTTGGTACTTAACTTGGCCAGATAGAAGGATTTCCCAATAATGGTGGAAACCTGATGACTGAATGAGAGATAGTTGTCCACATAAGTACCTAGGTCTGTTATGGTCATCTCTGTCTGAAGACAAGTTACCATTTATAAACTATGAGCTGGAAGCAGCTTTTGTTTGTTTTGTTTTTTTTTTTTATTTTTTTTTATTTTACTTTCATTACGCCAAGCATGGGCATATTCCAACCCTGGCTGGAGCTTGTTAGTATCAGCCGATGAATGGATAACAATACCCAGCTTGCAGTGATCAGCAACCTTGGGCAGCCAGACTTCTGGGATATTGGATTGGATGCCTACAAAATAAACGTCAAACAGGAGAGGGCCTAGCACTGATCCCTGTGGCACCCCACTCATTGAAATTTTTCATTCAGTGGGTGTACCAGCAATTTTTACAACCTGAGATCTGTTAGAACGCCAGTTTATATCCCAGTGGACAACATAGGGGTTTACATTACATTCTTTCTAATTGTCAATAATTTCAATATGGAGAAAGCCTTGACGAGGTCAGGATAAGTTGTGTGTACAGACTGGCCACTGTCCACAGCCTCTGTAACATTTTCACCAAAGCTTATTAAATTCAGGGGTAGTATCTACCCTTCATAAAATCAAATAGATTGGGGTCTAGTTCATTTAACTTGCTTATGTCTGCATAAATGATGTCACTCGTCTTTGTGGGTTCTGTTCAAGCTGCTTTATTATGTACAAACACATCATGCTTGAGGCTTTATAACTTTAATTTAGATAAAGTTATAAACAAACTAGCTATTACACCCATACATGCTCACTTTCTATCTATACTCACAAAATGGCACTGAAGCTAGCACATGCTGGCTACTTATATGCACATGCCGACCTTGAAACTCTTCTTAAAGGTACAGTATACACACACACACTATACTATAAATGAGTTCTGTTAGGATACGTCCCATGGCTTTGCATATAAGGCTGGTGAGGCTAATGGCCTTATATTTACTCAGGTCCCTGAAGAGGCTATACTTGTGCAGGGGAGTTGCAGTGACTGTTGTGCAGGCATCAAGCACAACTCCTGTAGACAGACTGAAGCTGAACAGTTTAAGTAGAGGCTTAGATATTGTATACTTTGCACTGATGAGAATGCAAGTTGGTATGTCGTCCATACCTACGGAAAGATTATTTTTAGTCTTTGAGAGGGATTCTAAGCCATGTGCTAAGGGGATTACAGGGGGAAACTAAATTTACAGGGACAGTATGGGCAACAATGCTGGTAGGTGAGTTAAAGTTACAACTAAATTTGTCTACTAATATATTAACTATATCCTTGGGATCAGGGTATGTGATTTATTATTGATACTATTATGGATGGTAATCCAGAGGGCTAGTCACCAGGTGGTGTGAAGTTTGGCTCTATATGATTTTCACTGGTGAAGTGATAGCCCAACCCCATGTGTAAATATGGGGCAAAGGGGTTGGGAATGGATGAATGTATTATTATGGATGAATTCAGTGTCTTGGACATTATTCCTTAATTTTCTGACATAGCTGTTTGCTTCTCCCATTGCATTGCTGGTAATGTAAGAATCATTCTACCATAAATACTTGTGAATGCTAAATTGTGACACCAAATTAAAGTGTGCTGTGTTAAATAGTATAATATAAGATGATTTGTCCAATCAACTGCCAACTATACATTATGTTCAGACTGCAGACAAAAATCATGCATACATTTAACATTCTAATGAGACTGGGAACTGATCATGTGAGTTACCAGCACAAGACACATTGCAGCACTGTGTCGCCTTAAAATATGTAAGATGTTTGCTTAAAATTGAAAGTTTAGAACCCTACCATAGTGGGCAAATACATACAGTGGAACACACTTTATTAACTTCATATTCAGGTAGTACTAAAGTGCAAACATTTTACATGTTTTGAATTAGATGTATTTTAACAATAGCTTCCATTACTCTTTAATGTTTAGTTACAACTTTATCAACAATAGAATATGGTGCCACAAAGAGATAATTTCAGAACTTTATTAAACATTATTTACTTTGCGTTATAAAGTCTCATATTTAGAGCGAATTACATAAAGTAATGTATCTATTTTCCCATAATATTGATTTTACTTTGCAATATTTCAATATTTACAATAAATGCATTGTTGTAATAATAAATTAAAAATGAAATTAGTCAAAATAATTTTAACAAAGTCCACCAGCTATTAAACACACCTGCAAATAAAAGTTTCAAAGAGGCTTTATGTTTTTAACTTAACAGAATGTGGTGTGTATTTTAGCAAAAAAAAAAAAAAAAAAAAAAATGATAATAGGCAGGGCCTTGGTTACAGAAACCCATAATGCACTGTGTAATTCTGTTTGTAGCAATGTTGCACATCCATTATGTCACAGCAATTCAGAAATTGTTGCACTGCTGCAGTTGTAATTCCAGTCCATAATGCTGCACCAGTCTCACTAGTGAAAGCCACATGCAACTGTGGCACACAGGAGCACAGCTAATGCTGTTTAGCAAGATATGCTTCTTCAGAACTTTTCACTGCAATTAGAATAGCATGCGTGAGTGATTCACTAAAAAGCTGTAATGTCCTACTTTGGGAGCAAACAAAAAAGGTACCTGCCAGCTTCTGACAATGTATACATATTTAGTCCTATGGCAGGAGCACAGTTGTTAGCATCGTGGGTAGTAAGTGTGTGCATTTGTGTGTGTGTATTTATGTGTGTGTGTGTGTGTGTGTGTGTGTGTGTGTGTGTGTGTGTGTGTGTGTGTGTGTGTGTGTGTCTGTATCTGTGTGTGTAAGGGCATGACTGCATATGATTGCAGGTGTGTGTGTGTGTGTGTGTGTGTGTGTGTGTGTGTGTGTGTGTGTGAGATTATGTGTAAAACTGTGTGTGCGAGAGTGTGCATGAGTATCAGTGTGTGTGTGTGTGTGTGTGTGTGTGTGTGTGTGTGTGTGTGTGTGTGTGTGTGTGTGTGTGTGTGTGTATGTGTTTGTGTGAGAGCACGCATGTGTGTATACAGTTGCCTATAACTGTATAGTGGTCAATTTAGAGACCCGATGATGAGTCACTGATGAGATATTGCTCCGTGTGACTTTCTGCTATCTCTGTATTTTAAAATTTTATTTTCTTTAATTATACTTTTCTTATACAAGTTAAAAAAATTGCTGCATTTCAACTGATGGTTCCAATATGGGTTAACAGGTTAACAATGAATAAGCATGTCTCATTTAACTGATATGCAATTATTCACCCCAAAATGTCTAAAATATTTGGAGGTTACTACTCAAAAGCGTGGCACTTCCATACTCACAAAAATGCAATTCCCACTGCAGCCCCCAATGTGGCAGCAAACTCAATCTCCCCCAAACTAGATATATATATATATATATATATATATATATATATATATATATATATGTATAGGATCCATATTGTTTCTCGAAATCACGTTTACCCGAAAGCTAAATGGCTGAGCACAGTGCATTTCTACCAAAAATTGCACTTTTACGAAAGAGAAGTAAAAAAAAAAAAAATGGCAACTGAGCGATGGGGGCTGTTGCTTAGATCGCGTTACAATGGGGATAAGGAATATTCCCTTTTCCCCACTGTAGTGCGATCTCGGAGTGAGAATATAAAAGTAGTGAGGTGTGGGGGGCGCAGGGGGGCTTGGCCCCTGTATAAACATGAATGACTGTTATTTTATTTTTTGTTTTTTATATTTTTTTTGTTTGTTTCTCTTTCACGAAAGTGCATTTTCGGTAGAAATGCACTTTCGCAAAAGTGTGCTCAGCCGTTTATGTTTCGAGTAAACGTGATTTTGAGCAATAGTCCTAGATCCATATATAATATATATATATATATATATATATATATATATATATATATATATATATATATAAAATTATATCATAATTGGTTGACCACACAAATGAGCAAACAAAAAAAGATACATTTGTGACATATAAAATATGCAAATCATAAAAAATTTTAAATTTCTGTCCCACTATCAATAAACTCCAGCTTCAAAACTCAGATCAAGTATCAGTGGAATAATGGTCCTGTTACTTAATGGGAATTTTGTAATGTAATGTGTAGGGTTGGGACAGGGGTAGGGTAGGGTTTGAACACCTGAGTAAGGGTTGGCAGGGGAGTTATATAGCTCAGGGCAGTGGAACTGGCCCCCACATTGAGTGTATGTTTGTAACAGAGAGATGGCACCCCTGCCACCAGTGTTATAGGGTGATTGGATCACTGCCACTACCTTGACTCCCAGATGGCAGGATGCCACTCACTGGGACATCAAGATGTCTGATAATAATGGAGTTTGAATACCACTACTGCCAAACAAAGCTGAAGTAATAGCTAAAAAGTACACACAAGTTCATTTCAAAAATGTATTCACAAATACATCCTGGTCACAAAAGCGTAAAGGTTATATGCATTGCTTTCCAGGGTATCGGCTTCACACATCCATAAGACATGAGGACAGCACTCTGACTGCAGATGAACAGAATAGAAGAGAATGAAAATAGATCACATTTGCAGCTCTTATTTTGATAGCATTGCCTTTGGCATCACAATTCTTCAACTTCAGAGCATCAAACAAGTCTTCTGGAGGCATATCACAAGAAACAAAGCTTGAGACAAGGGTGAAGTCTTTTGGTACATTATATCATACATTTTCTAGCTAGACCATATACATCATTATTAACACTATTGCATCTATTTTGGATAGTCATTTTACAGGAATGTAAAGCTACACTCCATCTAATAAACTTTCCTCTCTGTCCACTTGCTATACATAGCAGATTTATAAGTTTATGGTCTGTAACCACAGTGAAATTTCTGTTATACAGGTAAGGCTGCAACTTTTGCAAGGTCCAGTGTATACCCAAACACTGCTTCTCTATGGCTGCAGAACACATCTTCCTGGATTGAAGTCTGTGGCTTAAGTACAGATGGGGTGCTCTTCTTTGTCTGAAGAAACCAGGCTAAATGCAGCCCCCTCACCATTGTTAGAAGCATCTACCTGTACCATGAATTCTTGACTATAATAAGGAATGGATAGAATAGGAAATCCAATAAGAGCTTACTTGAGCTTTTTAAATGTCTGCTTATAGACTGCTCTCCAGACAATGTAGTCTATTTTCCCTGATAAGGTCTGTAAGGGGAATAGCTATCATGTTATACTGGGAAATGAATTTCCTATAGTACCCTACTGAGCCTAAGAATGCCCATACCTCTTTCCTGGTAGTAGGAATGGGCCATGACTGAATATCCTCATCCTTGACAGGTCCTTGCCTAATCTTTCTACCATCCACTTTGTGACTCAAATAAGATATCTGTGCCATACCCACCTGACAGTTTCTAGCCTTGATATTCATCCCTGCTCTTTGAAGTTTGCCCAACACTTCCCTGCAATGTTGCATATATTCTGCCCAGGAACAGCTGTAGATGGTGGTGTCATCCAGGTAAGCAAGAGTATAATCTCCTGCTTCTTATTGGATGAAATATACCAACCTCTGGAACATTGCTTGATCTTTATTCATACCAAGGGGTTGCTAGTGGCCTGTGTCTACATGATTTTCTAACAGGTGGGTACACCCTGACATACCAGCAAACATATCCCCAAATTCCTGCAATACTGCTCTGATTTCTAGAATCTGGCTAAGGGTTAGTTGAGGGGAAAGGGTCACACCATGAATCAAGGTGTCAAAGTACTACCAAGGAAGTCCACCTCCAGAGCTCTCTCTGACTACTTCTGCAACTCACTGCAGATTCTAAATACCATGGTTTCTCTGTCATGACAGGGATTTATCATGTTAATATGGTAGAGTTTGTGGTTCAGTCTCCTGCCTGGTAACTCTGTCTTGTATTTGGCATCAATCACATTTTCCTGCAGTAGTAAATGGCATTCCCAGGCTACCCGTAGCTTGTCGTGTCTCACATCATACCATATTACATGTAATCAGTCATATTCCACGTCCTTCCTACTACATCTGCCACACCATGCACATTGAAAAACAAAAGTCTATCAATCTACACCTCTGAATGCAGTGTAGCATGATGTTGTGCAACACCTTTTGCCCTAAAGTGAGCCTTTTTGAACATATTATTAATACCTGTATGATAAGGGTCACCACAGCAGAATTCCGGTCCGCTAATGATTGGCAGTAGATTTTTTATGGTGCCGAGGTGCCAGCTCGATGCCCAAACTTCAACGGGCAATACCCTAACATAAATCACAACCAGGTGAGGCATTAATGTCTATTATTAATTGATCTATTTAAAATGCACATTTCATATACAAAAATAGTACAGTGGCCTGTAACAAATGTTATCCTCCATGCACAGATCAATACCTTCATTGCACAGATGTCGAGAAAGCCAACCTTCTAGAGGCTAATTCTATTAAGTTTTGAAAAAGAAAAACAGATGACAAGAACTATCTCACAACAGTTGCCACTTCATATTCTATGAAACATACATCATTATACTGGGCATGCTCAAAAGTACAACAGTGACTGTAATAACATCAACTACCTACCATAAAACCACAAGAAAGTATCATAACATAGGTCCACTCACACTTTGTGACAACTTCAAGAACTGATGAATAAGCCATTATTGTCATTAAAGCTCTATATTGTGAACAAGATAATAAAGGTATACATAAATGCTTCCATTAAGTCATCTTATACAGAGCATTATTTTTGAGAAAGTAAATAATGTCTATAAGCAGTGTCTGACATACTTAGCTGTTAACATCTTGTCAGACTTGAACACATGCCTTAGATCATACCTCAGAGAGATGTATATCAACTATGGACACCACAGAAAAAAACATAGAGGTATCATGAAGAACACAGTTGAAGGGATTGTGTCAATATCATTTTGGAATAGTATTGCTCCCCTAACATGGAGTCTGAGCCCTCAGAAATGCTGCCCTTTTGCTGAGGCATTTCACCAGAGTAAAGTCACTCTTGTCTGTCACAATTATGTGGCAGACATACCTTACCAGATTCAAACCCCTGCCTATTGTGCTGCACACTGTACAGAGCTGTGTATTAACTGCTTCTACCACAGGACATTGTAATGTACAAGTGTCAGAAGGGACACAGTTCAAGGTGTGAACAAAGAAAGGATTTTGATAGTCATATATTCACTAAACATTCTTCTGAGGGTTCAAAATTATTTAGCCTTGTGACTGCTGACATGAGTGTCATTAAACCATACCATTGTTTTTTTGTTAAGCCACTCTTGTCCATGAATACTTTTTTGCACATATACATTCACAGAATTGAACCAATGCCTATCTAACTGCACATGCTATAGAAATCAATATTAACTGCATACACCACAGGGCAACTATCACAATAGGCTTACAGAGCACTTCTTTGAATGGTATGAAATCATCAATGTGTTGAAAGGCCTATATAAGACATAAAAGGGAAAAAAGATTTAACTGCAATGTTGGATGTGTTACTGCTTCAGGTTACTACACTCACATTATGTTTTTCTTTGCTGCATTTGAGCAGCTACCTATGTAAGTCTGCAGTCTGGGTAACTGTGTATTAACTGCATGTGCAACAAGTGAAGTCTTGCCACAAGTGAGAGACAGAGCTTATTTGAAGGCATGACATAATCATTGTTGTAAAAGGCATGTGTGTAGCTTAAAATTGATTGAGAGAGTGGTGTGAGTTGTCTCTCCATTTCAGTATCTTGGTATGATATCATCAGTGTGGGGCAAAGCAGTTGTCTGGGCAAATAGGGAATGAAACAAATAGAGAAACTATTATAGAGCCCTCTCAAGCTGTAATTGTACACATTAGAACTTCTGGTTTCAAACACTTAGGAAACACTTAACTATCTAAGTACACAAACTACAGTATATTGCATTAACCACATGACACAGAAGTTTTACTGCAAAAGGGAGACATAACATATTTGAAGGGATGATATCATCATTGTGGAGAAAGGCATATGTGTAGCTTAAAATTTATTGAAAGAGTGGTGTGAGTTGTCTCTCCTTGTCAATATCTAGAATGAGTGTAGATGTACACAACCACATGAGTTGGATAATCCAGTCATCCCCATGACTGTTGAAGCACACGCACTCACAATATTTAGAGAATGCTTGATTAAACTCATGCCTAAGTCCACAAGCTAGAGAACATTGTATCACAGGAGAAGTCTTATTACAAGGATGAGATAAAGCACATTTCAACAAATGGCTTCATCAGTGTTTAACAAAGCAGTTGTCGTAGCTAAAAGGGACAGAAAGTAGTGGAAGATCCCTCTCCAGCAGCACATCAAATTTGTGGGAGATACCATTCATACCAACATGTAGATTTGCACAAATGCAGATACAACTGACTTTATGGATTAATGTCTGATTTGAACCACCTATCCATCAAAGTTCACAACATATTAAACATTGCACAAATCTCAAGTGCCACATGAGAAGTTGGAATACAAGTGTGAGACAGAGCACATTCGAAAGGATGACATCACCATTTATTGGCAAAAGAGATATGTGTGCTAATAGAGGCTGAAAGTGGTGGGAGAGCCATCTATCACTGTAAGGGTAAACATGAGATCTGTGGGTGAAGTCATTCCTACCTAGCACTGGTGGCACACATACATGCTTATACACACTTGTACTAGTTGCTCACTACAGTATTCAAACCACCATTGAGTTGCACAATCTAGAGCACATATTAATTACAAGTGCCATAGAAGAAGTATGATTACAAGAATGAGATAGTACACATTTGAAAAGATTGCCTCATTATTGTATTGCAGAACAACTGTTTACATTAGAAGGGGAAGATATTCATGGGGAGACCTCTCCCAGTGTAAATGTTAATCCTGAGTGAAAGTGTGCATGTGTGATCTGCACATCCAGCAGTTTCTTAGAAGCACTAGAGGCACATACAATAGTTACTCTTTGTTGGATTCAAACCACATCCCTAACTAGCTACACAATCCTGAATACATTGTACTAAATGCAAGTGTCACAAGAGAATTCTGATTTTAAGTGTGAGGCACAGTACAGTTGAAAGGATGACCTCATCAGTATGTTGCAGAGAAGATGTTTGGGCTGATGGTGGAGCTCTCTACAGGTGTAATTGTTTCCTCTGAGTAGAACAGTACACATGTGATCTGTGGGTGAAGCCATTCCTACTTATCACTACAAATGCACACTCATACTAGTCTGCTCCTGCTGGACTTGAACTCCTACCTATCTAAGTAAATAATCTAGAGTAAATATATCAACCACAAGTGCCACAGAAGCAGTCTGACCTTCAGGTTGAGATACTGCAAATTTGAAAGGATGCCCTCATCAGTGTGTTGCCAAAAAGATAGTGTACATCACATGTTTGAGTGAAAAGGCATGAATCTTGACAATCAGAAAAAAATCAGCAAACTGCTGATCATGAGAAATTATATAACGCTCACATAAGATATATATCCTTTTAGTCATGGACATTGTGGTACTGAGTGAGATGTAGCTGTTTCATGTCATGGTGTATTTATCATGTCAATGATGGATGATAAGCACAGCTGTGAAACAATAAATTGACAACAAAGTATTCCTGACTGTTCAGCTCCAGATCATTGCATGTAAATAATCATTAGCTGGCGTGTCATTGTGAATATTTTCTAATGTATGTATAAAGTGCAGTGTAAATACAAACATACGTAGCAAACATATGAATGTACATTACTTAATACCACTAAGCAACTATGTATGCGAAGGTCGCACAGAATTGTACCACATTTGCAAGTATAATGTGTGGTACTGATTCAATAACACCTACACTAAGTGTACACCATTATGAGTGAACAGACAACCAAAGCATAACTCACACCTTCTTCCTCCTAATTTGAGTTTTCCTACTGATTTTCTTGCTTTAAATATTGACAGGGATTCATAAAGGTTACCACAAAGTGTAGACTAGATGTACACGAAATGTAATTATTCTGAATGATTAGAAAGCACAAAAAATGTAGTAGAAATGTTCTTGAATACATTTCGTGTACACTTAGTGTAGACAATATTGAATCTGGCTCATTGTGTTTTGTTTAGACAGTATCACAGTGAGTTCATCATATTTTGATTGCAACATGCTGTTAAACATGTACAAGTAATATAAGCATCGACACACACACATATATATATATATATATATATATATATATATATATATATATATATATATATATTAGTCATATTAATGAAGGTGTGCTGCCTGACCTTCTAATCCAACATGGAGCGTGGACGAGTGCAGGGTGCATGTCTGAGAGCAGAGCTCCCAGAATAAACATGCCCCTGAAAGTAGAACAGCAGAAACTGTAAATAAATGAGCGAGACCGCTCATAGGTGTCCACATATCCCCACCAACAGTCCCCATGTGTTCAACAGCAACAGTACATATAAATAAAATGAAGAAATCCTTATATTTATTTGTTTTAAAACCCAGAGTACTGCTAACCGTAGGTGTGCGGGTTTGCCCATCGCTTAGCTACGGTTAAAATAGCTGAAAAGGCTGAAGAGGATAACAAGGAATATATATGCAAATGAAGCAGCACAGCAATAGTGTAGTGGTTAGAGCATCCACCTAATGAACAGGCATTCCTGGTCAAGTTCCACAGCAGCACATATCATTTTCCATGTGAAATCTGTATATGACCATATTTTTACATCTTTCTGATGTATAACCTACATAATAACATTTAAATGTGAACTGGAGTACTGCATTAAATGCACATGTGAAGTGTCAGTGTCATAATGAATAAGGCACTAGTAAGCAGGTTTAAGCATAAATAAGCAGTAGTAAGCACATATAAGCACTATTAAGCATGTTTAAGTGTGTTTGTGTGGGGGTAAGCATTGCCTACACAGATTAAGCAAAGTAGAAGCTAACTGAGTGTAAGAAACTGTAACCGGTGGTTAGCAGTGCTTACCGTCATGCAAACCCATGCAAACCCACTTACAACTGCTTTAAAGTGCCTTAATCACTGTTTCCAATGGCCTATGTTCTGCCCAGCAACAAAATAAACTGCCTCTGCAAGGCTCAAACTCAGGACCCTGTACACTATAGTCACAGTAGTTAACCACTAAGCCATCATAGCAACAGATGTGCATGAGGTATCAGCAAGCTAATTCTCACCAAAAGAAAATCAAACCATACATGTGAACTGAATCCATGTACAGTGTGAAGTGGTATAACCTTCTACATAACATAAACATGTGAACTGGAGTACTGCAGTAAGGCCAGATGTGAGGTGTTATTCCAATAAAGTGTTGAAGTTCCCAGGATGCTATACAGCGTACGTACACATAAATCAAGGATACAAGACACATATATAACATGTAATGAAGACATCAATGCCAAAAGGCAAATTTCATGCAAATAGAATATTAAGCATCGCTAAGTGTTGTACAGCACTGCTACTCAGACTACTGGCAGGATACTACCAGTGGGAGAAACAGTGTCAACCTGCAAAGTCTAATCTTAAACAAACGCATGTTCGTCTCTAGCAGGATGACCCCAAAAATTCTGCTAAAAAGAGTCCTTGGGGTAACATACCATGCCTTACAGGTAAGCAAAGAAGGATATGTATGTTTGTAGACTGAATGTGTGGGAATCCTGAAGATCCATGGGGTGAGACTACGTACATGTTGGGCCCTGAGAAGTGGAGAGTGGGCAATACGTAGTGGTGTGGTGAGATTCTGATGGAACCTGTAGGAAGGATGATTGATGTGGAGGAGGGAATGATGGGTAAGACATTATGGGCCGAGGTGTGCTGGGGTTGGACGGACCCATGGATGTAAGCGAGAAAAGGGGGGACAGGAAGGTAACTGAGACATACCATTTCCCATGGCAAAGCATGGTATGAGTAATATGTATGTTGTATAACCCATGGAATAACATATATATATATATATATATATATATATATATATATATATATATATAAACTGGAGTACAGCTGCCACAAAGGAACGTGTGTGTATATACATATATATATATATATATATATATATATATATATATATATATATATATACACATATATGACCTACAGTACTGCAGGAAATGCACATGTGAGGTGTCCATATCATTATGCATAAAGCAGTAGTCAGGTTAAGGAGCAAGAAGTAGTAGTAAGCATATGTCAGCACCAGTAAGTGAGTATAAAGCTGTATGCGCGGGTTTGCGTGAAGCTAAGCACTGCTAATTTCCGGTTACAGTGTCCTACACCCAGTAAGCCTCTAAATTGCTTAACCTGTGTAGGCAGTGCTTACCCCCGTGCAAATCTGCTTACAACTGCTCAAAAGTACATTAATCACACTGTATCCAATGGCTCGTGTTCTGCCTAGCAAAAAAATAAACTGCAAGGCACAAACTCAGGAACCTGCACACTATAGTCACAGTAGTTAACCACCAGGCCATCACAGCAATAGATATGAATGAGGAATCAGCAAACTAATCCTCACCACAGGAAAGTCAAACCAAACATGTGAACTGAATCTATGTACATTGTGATGTTGGATAACCTGCCACAGAACATAAATATGTGAACTGGAATACTGCAGTAAACATAGATCTGAGGTGTGATTGTAACAAAGTGTAGAATTCCCCAGGTCCCCAAACAGAGTATGTACACATGGATCACAGATACCAGACACATATATAACCTGTAATGAAGAATAAATCATTGCCAAATGGCAAATATAGTGCTAATTAACTATTAAGCAATGCTAACCATAGCACAGCTCAAGTTAGTAAGTGTAAGCAATGTGTAGCGGAGCCAGTTCAATCTGCCAAGTGGTATACCTCTTTAAGCAGTGCCAACCTTATGTAAGCAGGTATGCCCGTAGTGTAGACTTTTCAAAACCAGCCAATCACGGGAAAGTGCAGGAAAATGATTGTATTTAAACCTCACAGGTGGGAATACTTCTCATAACTGGTTGAAGCTTCCAACTGCAGGCAGAATGACTGGTGTGGGTGAAGGCACTTGATTTAGATTGCAGCACTGGGGTATCCAGGAGTCAAAAATCATGGTATGGCTCCAGGTAAAACACCATTGTCAGAGACTACTGCAGGGCCAGTACCAGGGCTCGCAGTATAAAATGGAGGCCTGGGGCAGTCTCGCCCGTGACCTCACCAGTGCCACAGGTATCCCCCAGACTGGTGAGCAGGTCAGGCATCACCATGACGACCTGAAGGGGCAGAGGGGGGATCTACTGGAACAGTGGATCCAGGAGTCTCGGCATATGCCCAGTGCCCCAGGACTGAGTATGTACTTATTCTACTAAGTAGTAAATAATTGCCTAGCCTGTGCATACTATGGATAGATATGGTTAAATATCACTGCATTTCTATGACAGCTGAAGATGAGCGGGCTGCGAACCAGCAAGTCCATGATTCTAGGCTGCAAAGGCTGAGTCATGAGGCAGGTTAGTAATCAACGTGAGCAAAAAAAGAAGCTAGCAGGTACGGCTGGTGCAAGACAAGCAAGCTAGTTAGACCAAAATGAAAAAATGTCAGCACCAAGAATGAATTGAGTAATAGTAGCTTTATTTAAGCTGAAATTCTAGACCGGTTTCAGCACATGGCTTTCATCAGTAGATTGTTACACATAGAATGAGAAGGTCCTGCTATAAATACCTTTATAACTGGAAGTAGAAAGACATAATTTCCTGCCTCAAGAAGAAAATGTAATTGTTACAAAAATAAACATAAAAAATAAAAATAAATATTGGTATACATAATGTAATACAATTCAAAATGCATGTGCTTTGAAGATATACATATTCTAACATCAATATTAAAGTAAAAAAGGAACAATGTTTGAATTATGATAATTTGTCATTAAGTCCAGGGGAAAACAAACTCCCTAATTTCACTATCCATCTTTTCTCTTTGTTATTCAGAATATCATGCCATCCAGTTTTGAATGCACGGTTGCCTATAATGTTATCAATGATAGTAAATGAAAACTTGGCAGTGGGATGATTCATAGTGTGTCTGTATAAGGCATTTGTAATCCTACCATTTCTGATATCCCCCAGGTGTTCAGATATTCTAATTCTGAACTGTCTGGATGTCTGTCCAAGGTAAAAAGCTTGACATGTGCATGTTGCAAGATAGATAATCCAATCTGAACTACAGTTACCAAAAAAAACAATATCATATAAATGACCAGTGTTTTTACTAGTAAAAGTTTTTGTTTTAAATATGTAGCCACAAAAGCTGCAATGACCACAAAGGTATATTCCAACTAGTTTCTCACCTGTTAATGTCCTTTGGGATAAAGTTTCATCCCTAGAGTTAATTTTCTTATAATGTGAGAAATGAGATCACAGTGTTTTCCCCTTTCTGTATGAAAATGAGCATTGCTCCCCCAAATAGTCCTCTAAGAGGGAATGAGACTTCAGTATGTTCCAATGTGTATCTATAATATTAAGAAGATGTTTAGTATTTCTGCCATAGGTAGTAACAAATCTGCAAGTTTCTTGATTGGTCTGTTTTTGATGTTCTTTATATTCCAGTAGTGAATCGCTAGATTGGTTTTTGCTCCATTGCATGGCAGAACTGATAGTATGTCTGGAATAAACTCTAGTGAGAAACCTATTGGCTAAGTCATCATGATGTTGTTTTAAATCTTGCTCAGAGGAACATATCCTTTTGCGCCGCAAAAATTGTGATTTAGGAATGTTATTAATTGTATGTTTTGGATGTAGACTGTTAGCATGGAGCAAGGTATTAAATTCAGGAAATTTTCGATATACAGAAGTTTTTAGTGTATTGTCGGGTTGGCGCTGTAAAAAGACATCCAAGAAATGTATTTCATTATGATGATAGTCCACCATAAATTCTGTACCCCAAATGTTTCCATTAAGATGTTCAACAAATTCTTGAAGATAATCACTGCCACCTTTCCACACTAGCCAACAGTCATCCAAATATCTTCTCCAGATATCAATCTCTGGTATGTATATATTGTGCAACTCATCATAGATGATGTGTTCCTCCACATAACCCATATAAAGGTCAGCATATCAGGTTATCATATTTCAAACATTGTTCCTTTTTTACTTTAATATTGATGTTAGAATATGTATATCTTCAAAGCACATGCATTTTGAATTGTATTACATTATGTATACCAATATTTATTTTTATTTTTTATGTTTATTTTTGTAACAATTACATTTTCTTCTTGAGGCAGGAAATGATGTCTTTCTACTTCCGGTTATAAAGGTATTTATAGCAGGACCTTCTCATTCTATGTGTAGCAATCTACTGATGAAAGCCATGTGCTGAAACCGGTCTAGAATCTCAGCTTAAATAAAGCTACTATTACTCAATTCATTCTTGGTGCTGGCATTTTTTCATTTTGGTCTAACTAGCTTGCTTGCCTTGCACCAGCCATACCTGCTAGCTTCCTTTTTTGCTCACGTTGATTTTTTGCTGGCTGTTGGCATTTGAATGGATTAAGGAGAAGGAGAAGCGCCATTTTGTGATATTCCTGTGTCTGTTGAGGAGGGCTCCTCATCAGGAGTTGGCGTTTGTGTTACACACTGCTTTTGCTTTTTGTATATTTTCTCTGCATGTGCTTTTTCATTGGGTTCCAGTGGATTACTATTTTGTTGCCTTGGATTTCATTACGTGGAGCCATTTTTCAGATCACAACGCTTTTGTTGGAGAAAGCATGGCTTCAGCCATTTTAGATGTTTTTTAAGTAACTTTGGGATTACTTTGGTGTTGTATACCAATAGGGAGACGACCTAGTGCTTCAAAACGGGCAGATGCGAAGATTTTGGTGAAGTTATTTTTTAGATTGCAATGCTTGGGTTTCTGAAAGCATTGTTTCAGCTATTTCAGATGTCCTTTGGTAATTCTGGAATTATTCAGGTGCTTGATACAAACAGGGAGACGAGTTGGTGATTCCAAACGGGCAGAGGCGAAGATTTTCATTCAACACCACAGGGATTAGAGAGTTCCCTATTGGACTACTGTTACTGAATAAATCCATATTCAGGTACTTTTACATAAATAGTTTCCTCATCTTGCTATCTTATTAATTTTTGGGGGGGACTGTTGAGATAGTTACCTTCCTTTTTGGACTTTTGAATTGAATAACATCAACATTTTGGCTGCCTTATTATCATTGGATGGATATTTCATTGTGGGGAATATAAACGCGATGATTTTTGACACTCATTTATTTGCAGTTTCCTCTACAGCTACTGTATTTTCATGCAAGTTTGTTTTGAAGAATTTGGACCTTTTTTGCGAGTTGTTTATCAGGATTTGGGACTATACAATTTATTATATGTCTTTGTACTCATGATTGTTTTTTTGTTTCACAATGATACTCATTATTATATTTAGTGTATTGGCCACATTACTTTTTCAGTGAGAATAACTAATTATATTACTATTATAGATTCTTTATGAAAAGGTATGTTGTATTAGAACAGCAACAGAATGTCTTTATTCAAGTAGATTAATGTATTGGATTTTTACTTATACTTCCTGCTTTCTATCAAGAAGCCCTTACATTTATTTTTTTTATTTTTTTTATTTTTATTTTACATTTGTTGACCGGGCTAGTCTAACTGGATACATATCCTTTTTCAGTAGAGGCCCGGGGAGAAAAGCTCCCAAATTTAGGAAAATTATAATACTATAATCATTAATAAGACAACAAAAACAAGAAGACATCAATATATATATATATATACTAGTAGTTTGAACATAACTTTTGTAAGATTGGTCACATGACATGGGTACAGTTAAAGGAAGTAAAAAATACAATATAATCACTTGAAAGGGAGAAGAGAGAAGAGGAGCTATGGGACGTGTAGAATTTAATCTGGGTTTGGACATGGGCACAACCATTGGGACTTAAGTATTTCTCGGAGATTAATTTTGAATAGGTTAAGTGAAGTCATGAGCCTAAGACTGTTTGGGAGTGAGTTCCATTGCTTCCCAATAGAGTTAGCATAGAGAGCATCACCTCCCATGTTATTTGATTTGATAGTCAATACCTGATTACTGTTTGAGGATCGAAGGCAGCTTAAGTTGGAGTAGGGGGTCAGGATTTTGGACAGAGCTGGGGTTTTATCGGGTTGATTAATTATTTTGAATGCTTCAATGAGTTGATTAAATTTGAGGAGATTGGGCAGTTCTAGCCAGTCAAGTTTCTTAAGGTTGATGCAATGGTGGGTACGGTAGGGTGTTCCTGTTATGAATGTGGCAATATGATGGTAGGTAGTGGAGAGGTTGTTGAGCTCACGTTTATTGAGGAAGGAGAATATCGGGGAGGCATATAGTAGTGTGGAAAGGAGATGAGTACGGGCAATGGTTAATTTTGCATGAGGAGTTAGACAATTCCTGATTCTGTACATTGAGCCTAATTTTTTGTTAACTGACTTAATGGTTTGGGCAATTTATATTTCTCATTTCATGGGATTATATGCTATTTATGTCAAGCTTTGTACACTGTTTATATATCTAGCAGGATGTAGATTTTTGTCATTATTTCTTGCTTTTTGGGCATTGCTTATAACTCAGGATACTTTCTAAGCTTACATAAAAAAATATATATTTCGGTAAGACTTCAGCAGGACATATTGTGCTTATCAAAGCACATTATATTGCTTCACAATTTTTGCTATCATAAAGGAATATACCATATTATATGACTATTTATATATATTGTCTATGTCAGGCTTTGTACATTGTCCATATATCTAGCAGTATCCAGATAGGGATATTCATGTTGTGGCTATATTGTTTATAACCTATGCAATTCTCATTTTTTTGAGTTTTGCTTATAATTTAGGTTAACATTACAGATACTAGTTATGTTTATACAAAAATATTCATCTTGGAAAAACTTTAGTAGGGTATGATATATCGTGTTTATTAAGCACATTATACGGCTCAACACCTTTGCTGTCCAGCAGGAATATATCATGACAGTACTCATCAATATTATATGACTATTTATATAAGCTGTGTAGGTCAGGCTTTGTATACTATTTATATATCTAGCAGTATCTAGATAGGGACATTCATGTTGTGGCTGGATTGATTATAACCCATGCAATTCTCATTTTTGGGCATTGCTTACAATTTAGGTCAATACTACAGATACTTGCTATGTTAATATAAAAATATACATTTTGGTACAATTATAGCAGGGTATGATATCTCGTGCTTACCAAGCATATTACATTGTTCCTTATTTTTTGCTCTCGAGTAAGAATATACTATGTTAGTATTTATTAACATTACATGATTATTTCTATACCTTATCATTGACAGAAATCTGAACAGTCTCCCTCTTTTGTTGGCTGGGTTATTTCAGGGGGAACATTGATAAAAGCTAGCCACATGTAGGACTAATTTGACCTAAATATACTATATGACAATATCATATCAGTATTATTGTTTAAATTGACATTACAACTAGAATTTTAGGTCACTTTGATAGCTAGGTCTATCTTTATCTTTATTCTCGGTTATCTATGGGTTATATGTTTTCGTCCCTGTCTGACTCAAACTGATATAGATTTCACATACATATATCTATTTTTGGGATAGTGATACTGTTCCTGGTTTTTTGCTCAGGCCACATTTTTGATTGGCTTTGATTTAAAAGCAATTAATATAATTTTCAGGCAACTTATTGTCATAGATCTACAGACGTTATTATCCGGCCTATGTGCGGATAAAGATGATATACAGGTTTTTCGCATTGGCATGATGTCAATGGAAACGGTTAGTGGTCCAACATTAGATCCAGTTGATGGTTGCTCCCGCTTGTTTAACCAGTTAGGCAAGCAAATCAAAACACTAAGGTCAAACATTTGGCATCACAAATTGTTCAAGGCTTATCAGAACCAAAAAATATCCCCTAGGGGGTTAAGGTCAAAAATTCAACCATTGGTTGGAATACCAGATGATATGTTACTCAAAGAATGGCAGCTAGCACAGCAGGAGGCAGCCATGTCATTTGTGAATATATTGGCATCTTTTTACGAAAGAACTGTTCAGACCAATATCTTGGAAGTTGAATAGACATGTAAGGATCTTAAAAAATTTGAAGAACAGGCCAGTTTCAAGGGTGGCCTGAGCAAATTATCTAAGGAACTGTTGACTCTTGAAAATAATCTTAAAACTAAAAAACTTCATAAATTTTCAAGAGACAGGGAGGATTATGATAGAGGAAGACAGTTTGAGTCACACAGGGGGGTAAGGTTTGCCCAGGGTACTAAGAATTCGACTTATGTGCGTAAAAAGTGGCCTAGGTCTATTTTAAAAAAGGCAGGCTTCAGTAACACTACTTCTGGTGAGGAGTCCTCAACAACAGACACAGAATCCTTTGGTACTGGTGACTCACCAAATGTTAAGAGGGGACGAACATCAGATGACCCTTTAGGGGTAGAAAACATAGGGGAGGCAGAAAACACAAGGGTAAAAAGTTTGGAAGATCTGTTCATGTCAGTAGTGAAATAGATTTACCTTGTACTAATGTGCTCAACATCTCTAAGTATGTTTTATCACAAGATGAATATACATTGCTCAATAAAGGTCTTGGATTCATTCCTGGCTTTTTTATTGATGAGAGTTTTCTAGTATCAGATACTATTGCATTCTGTAGAAAGATTAACCTGAATTTATTTTTCAGACAACAGGATCATTCTGAACCTCCTCAAAGATCTTCTGAATTTCGGTTTCATAAATCAACATTTAATCCTCCATTGGACAAACATGTGGCTATTTTTCAACAGGCAGTTATCAAAGGTTTACATTTTCATTTGAGATCAGATTACAATATCAAGCATAATTTATCCAAATCTGAACAACTTGCCCTAACACATCTTAAGAATAATACTGATATAGTCATTCTCTCTGCTGATAAGGGGGGTGTGGTTGTAGTCATGGATGCTGATTATTATTGGGATGAAGGAAATAGACAGCTGTCTAACCATCATCATTACAGGAAAATGAGTACCGACCCTACACCTAACTTCAAAAGGGAAATAGATGACTTTTTACAGGAGGCTGTGGAGGCTGGCATTATTTCTGATAAGATTAAAACACATTTGATGATCAAAGATCCAGCTAAACAATATCTATATTTACTACTGAAAATCCACAAATCTCTACATAAACCGCCAGGCAGACCTATTGTGTCTGGGATTGGATCACTTACAGAACCACTTTCTGTTTTTTTAACTGAAAAACTGAAACCCCTTCTATCTTTAATTAGAGCCAGACTTCATGACACTACTGAATTTTTGTAAATTGTCTCTGAATCAGAATTGGAGCCAGATTGGCTAATGTGTACCTTAGATGTTAAGTCTCTATATACTAGTATTCCACACTGGGCAGGATTAGCAGCTTTGGATTTTTGGTTAAACAAAGCTAATATTTATTCCCCAGGATGTAATACATTACTTATTTGCATGGCTGAACACATCCTTACCAAAAATGTCTTTTACTTCAAACAAGATTTTAATTGGCAAATATAGGGTACGGCAATGGGTGCCTCATTTGCACCCACTTATGCTGACCTTTATATGGGTTATGTGGAGGAACACATCATCTATGATGAGTTGCACAACATATACATACCAGAGATTGATATCTGGAGAAGATATTTGGACGACTGTTGGCTAGTGTGGAAAGGTGGCAGTGATTATCTTCAAGAATTTGTTGAACATCTTAATAGAAACATTTGGGGTACAGAATTTACGGTGGACTATCATCATAATGAAATACATTTCTTGGATGTCTTTTTACAGCGCCAACCAGACAATACACTAAAAACTTCTGTATATCGAAAATTTCCTGAATTTAATACCTTGCTCCATGCCAACAGTCTACATCCAAAACATACAATTAATAACATTCCTAAATCACAGTTTTTGCAGCTCAAAAGGATATGTTCCTCTGAGCAAGATTTAAAACAACATCATGATGACTTAGCCAATAGGTTTCTCACTAGAGGATATTCCAGACATACTATCAGTTCTGCCATGCAATGGAGCAGAAACCAATCTAGGGATTCACTACTGGAATATAAAGAACATCAAAAACAGACCAATCAAGAAACTTGCAGATTTGTTACTACCTATGGCAGAAATACTAAACATCTTCTTAATATTATAGATAAACATTGGAACATACTGAAGTCTCATTCCCTCTTAGAGGACTATTTGGGGGAGCAATGCTCATTTTCATACAGAAAGGGGAAAACACTGGGATCTCATTTCTCACATTATAAGAAAATTAACTCTAGGGATGAAACTTTATCCCAAAGAACATTAACAGGTGAGAAACTAGTTGGAATATACCTTTGTGGTCATTGCAGCTTTTGTGGCTACATATTTAAAACAAAAACTTTTACTAGTAAAAACACTGGTCATTTAAATGATATTGTTTTTTTTGGTAACTGTAGTTCAGATTGGATTATCTATCTTGCAACATGAACATGTCAAGCTTTTTACGTTGGACAGACATCCAGACAGTTCAGAATTAGAATATCTGAACACCTGGGGGATATCAGAAATGGTAGGATTACAAATGCCTTATACAGACACACTATGAATCATCCCACTGCCAAGTTTTCATTTACTATCATTGATAACATTATAGGCAACCGTGCTTTCAAAACTGCATGGCATGATATTCTGAATAACAAAGAGAAAAGATGGATAGTGAAATTAGGGAGTTTGTTTTCCCCTGGACTTAATGACAAATTATCATAATTCAAACATTGTTCCTTTTTGACTTTAATATTGATGTTAGAATATGTATATCTTCAAAGCAAATGCATTTTGAATTGTATTACATTATGTATACCAATATTTATTTTTATTTTTTATGTTTATTTTTGTAACAATTACATTTTCTTCTTGAGGCAGGAAATGATGTCTTTCTACTTCCGGTTATAAAGGTATTTATAGCAGGACCTTCTCATTCTATGTGTAACAATCTACTGATGAAAGCCATGTGCTGAAACCGGTCTAGAATTTCAGCTTAAATAAAGTTACTATTACTCAATTCATTCTTGGTGTTGGCATTTTTTCATGCAGGTTAGTAATCAGTCTGCATGTACTGTCATAACAAATAAATATAAGAGCTTTAGAAAGTGTTGTACCAGTAGAAATAAATCCGTAGTAGTCTGTGAATAAAGGTATAACCCCTGGAGTGCTTCTGTTTACTCTTCTCTCATATGTTGGCGATCTGTTCCACTGTTCCATACTATAAACAGTACTGTTGTATCTTAAGCAGTGTCAGCCACTCCATGGTATGTAGATAAAATGGGCATGAAGTCCTGCATAACAATCTTGGAAGTGCCAAGAGGTCAGTTATATTGTACAAGTTAGGAAGACTTAAATAGAAAACAGTCAAAAGCTGTACATCAGTTCCCTGATAGCACAGTGTACTGTGATGTTAGCTATAATATTTTGTCACACACAGCAGGGGTTTGAATCATGGGAGTGCTAGTGAGTTATATGCATAATCATACCCCACAACTGTACAGATTTTGATACAATGTTCAGATAGAAAGCTGTATGCATAATTACACCCAACTGTACAGAATTTGTTAGAATGTTCAAATTGAAAGTTGTATGCATATTCATACCCCACAACTGTTCCAACATGTCTAGCATGTCCAAATAAATAGCCCTTATCACCAGCTTGGTACCCTGTTCCCCTGAAAATCCAGTGTGATGTTCCAAGAATTGTAGGCAGCTGTCAATCACATTTAACTGATATTGAAACGTGTACATAGTCAGAGATTATATATGGAAACAAACCTGTCATTCTAGCACCTCACCCAAAGTGTATGACAGCAATTCTCAACATATGTTGCATTACGCCTGCAGCCTGTCACGCCTGTATGTAAGACACAGGTCACGTATATAATAATCTATAAATGTACCAGTGTACAATATAAGGCCATTGTGTAGTGTAATAATACATGTAAGGGAAAGACCACTGCAGTGACTAAGAATGTTGTGAAAACTACAAGGATATCTTAGTTGTTAATTGAACTCTCTCTCTCACCCCTACCATATGTGCATAATAACCCAATGACACTCCTCAACTGGTATGTGTACACTCCAATCTTTTGTTGAGACATATGTCCTAATGGTTTATAAATATTCACATATGTTTCTATGCATGTGCCATGTGAAAATACACCCACTGCATGCTCCTGTAATGGCCACTGTTGTTCCATATATGCATGTGATCTGCTTGCTTTGCAACTGTGTTAATTCTGGGATGTTGGGTTAATGGGAATACCAATGCATGCTGTTATAACTAATTCTGAAAGCTGTTGACTGTTACTAACCCATATCTGTCATAAACCTGTGACAACACAGCTCGTATGGGAAGGCCGGTCCCAGCAGACCCACCTGTCCCACCTCAGCTGGCCATGGCACCAGGCACCAGCACATCTGGGGCCCAGCCTGGGACCTCCTCTTCTGAGGGCCCTGTGCCACCCTCGGGTGGAACTGCTGCAGGGGATGAGGCTCGCCCCCTCAGAGTGGGCGCGGAGGGGAACCTGTCACCCATCAACAGGTCCGGGCCGTGGTGTGTAAGGAGCTCAATCTGGAGTATCGAGAGCAGCTACGCCAGCTTGAGGGATGAATGGCACTATTAGAGGGTGAGCCTGCCGTTCCTACACAGCCCCTACCACAGCCACCTTTGGGGCCGTGAAGGTGCAGTGGTGACTGCCCATGGGTGGGGACCTTAGTCCCACTATTTCCAGTTGGGGGCTCATGGGCTTGTGACTTCCAAACACTCCTCCACTTCCAAGGTGTTTACCCCCCACATGTGTCATATACCAGCCCTGTATGCATCTTGTGTGTCTTGTCTGTTAACCTACCCAACCTACCTCCTCAAATATACTTACTACCACTCCCCAACATCCCACTCTCACCTGAAAAAAAGAAAAAAAAAACAGTAATCTGTTCCCACAAAAAATCTTGCCCCAAACATAGCTGTCCATTTTGCACCTGTGTCCACTGGACACATGTAATCTGGTCTAATTGGCATCATAATGAATATATGTTGTCCTCACCCCTCTCCCAGGGATTTGAGGGTCCAAATGTACCTGCAAATATAGTGTATATGCACACCTGTTGCTGAAGAAGAAATGGGCAGCTATGGACCTTTCATATACCCTTCCTGCACATGCCTAGCTATTTTCCCTAATGTCTTTCCATCTTTGTGCCCTGTTTTCCACCACTTTCCTATCAACCCCTTTTTCTTTTCTTTTAAAGGAATTAGTGCGGGGGTAAGTAGCAGTAAGCACTTTTAAGCAGCGATAAGTGGGTTTGCGTGGAGATAAGCACTGCTAAAGTCTGATTACAGTTTCTTATACTCAGTTAGCTGCTGAATTGCTTAACTTGTGTAGGCATTGCTTAGCTCCGCACAAACCCACACAAACTTGCTTACAACTGCTTAAAAGTGCCTCAATCACTCTGTAGCCGATGTCCCTTGTTCTGCTCAGCAAAAAAAAAAAATAAACTGCCTCTCCAGGGCTCGAACCCAGGACCCTGCACTCCATATACAAAGTGATTTACCACTAAGCCATGGCAGATATACATAACCTGAAGTATTCACAAACATATCATGCAGCACAGTCAGTCAACAGTACAGGAAATGTATTATTATCACACCACATAACCTGTTAATGCAAGAAGTCTGGACAAAGTATGACATACTGTGGGTACAAATAGGTATATATGTCAACTAATGCTCTGATACACTTAAAATGTTGCTAGTTACACAGTTATATGTATTAGAACACATATGTAGAAGGAGATGAAGTCTAAAACACAAAAGTGTTGCCACTAGTTATTGACTTCAATGCTGAAATCATCCATGACAATTTCCAAGTGAATGTGGAACAGGCCATAATATGAGCCGAACATGCATGGACATATGGACAGATATATATATCTGTAAATGTAGACAGATAGACAGCTATATGTAGATAAATATATATATATATATATATATATATATATATATATATATATATATATATTAATGTATGACTCACAAATAATCCTATAACAGCAATTGTATATAGATATAGATACATACATATGTTCATATGTATGTATATATATATATATATATATATATATATATATATATATATGTGTGTGTGTGTGTGTGTGTGTGTGTGTGTGTATATATATATATATATATATATATATATATATATATATATATATATACCTATACATTTATATATATATAGATGTATATATCTATAGATACATATATATATATATATATATATATATATATATATATATATATATATATATATATAGCTATATGAGATATATATATAGGTACATACACATATACACATACAAAAGGTATCAGTAGCCATACATATGTAGAAGTAGTGTGGAAGTACTGGGTGCAAAGTATATCCCTCAGCCACAAGCCCTTCAACTGCCACCTGTGAAATGTGTAGTGTGGCAACCATTACCAGAAATGAGAATACTGACATTAAACATATACCCACCCACAATTCAAAGGACATGACACGACACACAGGTATGCATACACAGATAACCTTTATTCATGTACTATACAATAATGTATGCCAGTACTGACACCACATACGGTTTGAAATATGTAATCAGTCATGAATGCAAGGCCCACACAAAACAGTAAATGCAAGCAATGTGTATATATACCATACTATGCTGTACAGGCCAAGGCTTTCAATTAGTACAACAGTAGAAACAGGATTTCCCTTCAGGATACGTAACAATCAACAATTACAGATGTAGTTCAGCAGCCTCCAATTAAACCCTGTAGTCAAGCCCTAGGGGGAAAAGTAGCACTTGTGTTAATGTCACAGTATCTTGTACATAACATTGCTTAACCTAACATCTCACTATCACACTGAATGACCCTCTTCTTAACAGTTATATCACTGAAAAGGTGCCATAGCCTAGGGTAATGGCATACCCCCCCCCAAAATAAAAAGGCTGTACAAGGGCAAGGAACACTGTGTACCACACACTTACCTCAGGAATGTACAAGGGCACATACATGTTCTCCAGCTGTTGCCCCCATATATATGGACATGGACCAACAGTTAGTGTGGGAGTTCATGACATGACTGTGATGATAGCAGTAATATTAGTGGTAAATAATGATAGGCCATTACCTAACAACCCTTCCTGTATCACAGCAGGACAAAGAATGGTATATATGTGGAGGACAGAGGCAGGAACATAGGGCCATATTTGCATTATTGCTGTTATACACCCTGGAAATTGCTGGTGTTACAGGATTCGTTGCAGCATACCCTTATGCAGGGATATGACACTGAAATACAAATGGATATAGCCATGTACTGATAGCACTCAACAGACAGAATGCTACAGATATATTTGGGACAATACCTGTGTGGTGCACCAACAAAACCTAACAGCCAATCCCCCTGGTATCATATGGATAGCCCCACAGTTGACAGTTATGCAGCCAGACAACATTCCATGAAAAAGTACCATGTACACAGAAATCGTGTAAAAACAGCAAGATACATTGCACACAACAACACTACTCATGCTGTCTGTAGGTCTGGAACCTTACCCAAATGTGGATTTGGCCCGTGTCTGCAGGATCTGCTGTAAGAGGTATTGCTACCTGCTGTCTGTAACAGTGATGTCCACACACAGGAAGGATGTAATCCATACTGGAAAGGTGAAGGGACAACGCCCACAGAAGGCAGCAATTTATAGTACTGGGTTGCCATGACAGTGGTTATCTGAAGTACTACACAGCAGGATGCATGCAATTAGTAACTGGTGGACACTGACTGGTGCATAGGCCACCACCTGATCATGTGCAATACCAACAAAAGCATGCTGTAATCTATTCAAACCAACTCAATCACTCTACTAGAGACTGAGAGAGAGAAAAAGAGAGAGAGAGATAGAGAGAGAGACAGAAAAAAAACCTTCAAGAAAGTTCACAAAGCTCAGTGTTGTGTTACAGCGGAAACAACATAACAGGTATGTGAAACAGATATACATTTACTGGCATGTAGTATATGGCATAGAATAATAGGATGTATACTGTGAAAGGATGTGTATGTGCCATCAGTACTTGTTCCTGTAATGATGTTGTGCTCAACAACTGCACTGGACAGTAGTATCAGTCCCTGTGGGCAGTGGGACATACCTGTCAAATGTGCAGACCAGCAGTGAATGGCAAAGATGTGACCCATGATATCTCTGTTATGTAAATTACTGTGGCCAATGGCTGGTGGGGGTATTAATACCACCATGACCCATGATATCTGTGTTCTGTAAATTACTGTGGCCAACGGCTGGTGGGGGTATTAATACCGCCATGATAGACACATGGGTGAGAAACCACACCACCTGCAGAACAGTCATGTAAAAGTGTAGCATAGCATGCCCAACTGCCATAGCAGTATAATATGCTTATTTAAAGTTTGTTACCATATATACCCCCCCTAATGTTAGTCTGTGTTCACATGTGACACCTGTCTGTGCTGCAGCTAGGCAGAACAGTTCAGCTGTGAAGTAAAGAGTGTACACAAGTGTGGTCCAGATGTTCGTATGCACCCCACATACAGATACATATATGTGTAATACATATTCACAGCTGTGTATGTGTACAGAACCTCGGACAGTTATACATTTATATAGGTATATAAACATCACAAAATGATATCTACACATATGTGCACATATGTATATATACATACATACATACATACATATATTTATTTTATTTTATTTATTTCAGTTTATTACCCAGGAAAGTCCATTGGGCCAAGGTAGCCCATTTTCAATGGAGGCCTAAGGAGAAAAGCTCCAGACAGAAAGACACTATACAATATGCAATGTATTAGTACAGCACTTGAGAACAACAGTTTAACATTCAATATACAGTAAGGCAAGATTTTACATATCTTGAAATATATGAGCTGAGTCAATCACCTATAGGATATTAGCAAAAACAATAAATTTATGTTTATTTAATACACTACATGTATTTAGGCAAAGGAATTTTAGAGAGATGAATTGAATCAGTGGCAGAGATTAGAGTAGAATAGAATAGGGATAGGTATCGGGAATCAGGTAGGATGGGTACAGGAGCACTCCCAGAGGGAGTAGAGGTGAGAGTGGAGTAGGGTTTTAAAGGATGGTAGGTTAGGGGTAGTTCTAATGTAAGGGGGAAGAGAGTTTCATAATCTGGCAAGGGAGAATGATAGTAGAAGTTGCCCTGGTGCGTGTAAAGGCTTGTAAAGTTCTAAGAGGTTCTGGTTTGTGGATCTAAGTGTTCTATGTGACTGGTGAAGTTTTAGGGAAGAGGAGAGTGATGGACAGTTAGAAGGTTTGAAAATTAGCTTGTGTGCTGTAGTTAGTTGAATGAAATTTAGATAGCTTGAGAGTTCCAACCAATTTAGAGCATGTAGGGAGTTGCAATGGAGAGTAGAGGATTTGGATCCTGTGGCAAACTTTGAAATGTTGTTATAACATGAGGAAAGTTTAGATTTTAGGGATGATTGGAGGTTAGAGAGTAGCAGAGCTCCATATAAAAGGGAGGGTAGGAGGTAGGTGGTAGATAGGAGTTGTCTAGAAGACAGAGAAAGGTAGCGCCTGTGTCGATAAAGCATACCAAGTTTTTGATGAGTCTTTTTAATATTGGTTTGTAGGTGGATATCATATTTTAGCTGGTCATCGATAAGAATGTCCAGAAGTTTTGTATGCGGAACTATTTCAATAGTTGTTTTGCTTAGGCTAAGTATAGAGAAGGATGCTTTGTCAGCAGCAGTATGTCTAGAAGGGGTAAAGATCATTATTTTAGATTTGGAATCATTTAGGGCTAGGTGATTGTCAAGTATCCCGGACTCAGTGGAGGAGAAGGCTTCTTCTGTAAGGTTTATTAGTAAAGGAAGAGTTTTGGCTGAGCAGATGATAGTGAAGTCATCTGCGTATTGCACCAGTTTAGCATTAGGGATCTTTTGGTGGAAATCATTGATGAAAATGTTAAATAGTAAAGGACCCAAAATAGAGCCTTGGGGTACACCTGTTGGGGTGTGAAGGAAAGAGGAAGTGCAGTAGTTCTATTTTACAGCTTGTTCCCTAGCTGAGAGATAGCTGGAGAACCATTTGATAGACAAAGAGGAGAGATTAAGATGGGAGAGTTTAGAAAGTAGAAGCACATGAGAGACAGTGTTGAAAGCTTTAGATAAGTTGAGGGGGAGCGTAGAAACTATGTTCCCAGAGTCACGAGCAGAGTTAATGATTTCAAAGAAGGAAAGAAGGGCAGTGGTGGTGCTATGTCCTGGTATAAACCCGTGTTGGGTAGGAGTTAGGAGTTGGTTGTCCAATAGGTAGGGTAATAGTTGGAGGTGAATACATTTTTCGAGTATCTTAGATATAGGGGATAGGATAGCAATATGGCAAAAGTTGGAGATTGAACAGTTTGTACCTCCTTTATGGAGGGGGATGATGAAGGCTTTTTTCCAGAGGTATGGTACATAGGACTCCTGAATGGAGCGATTGATTAGGATGCAGATTGGAAGGGCTATGCCATCAGCAGCTAGTTGGAGAAAGTTGGATGGAATGTCATCTGGGGCATTAGAGCAAGGTTTTAACTTTTGTAGGAGCTTTTTTATAGTGTGGGTAGGAATGGATTTGAGAGTAAAAGGGGAGGACTTAGGGTTCATGGATGTTAAGTTTTTGTTATCAGTTAAGTTGGGGGATGTTGTTAGGGAAAGAAGAGGTGAGTTTGCCTATGGAGTCAATGAAAAAAGAGTTACATTGGTAGCTAGGTGGAGGTCTGGTGTGTCTGGGTCAGGGCAAGGGTTCTCTTTTTTGCCTGGGGATAATATTGATGAAATACTATTTCAAAATTTTCTGGGGTTGGTTTTATGATTATTTTGATGTTTAAGGTAGTAGGATTTGCGGTCAGTGGCTATTTGTTTTTTTACTTGATTTCACAGTTGCTTGTATTCAGCAAGAGAGATGGGAGTTTTGCATTTTTAATAGTACTTCCAGATTTTATCTCGGTGATGCATAAGTAGTTCTGTGTCTTTAATTAGCCAGGGGGCTGTTTTGGATCTGAGTCTTTTGATTCTACTGGGGGCAAAGTGGTTAAGTATATCAGTGAAAATTCTATTGAAATGTGAGACTGCAGCATCTAAAGGGAGGGACTTTAGAGGGTTCCAGTCTATCTGTTTTAAGGTATTAGGAAAAAATTAGGGGGTTGAAGTTTTGCATGTTGTGGGTGGTAATGTGTCTGTGTTGAAAGAGGATGGTGGAGGGGAAATGGCATATGTAGGCAGGAAGATGGTCACTAAGGGAGTCTGTGAGAGTACCACTATCAGAAACTTGGTTAGGGTGGGAGACTAGTATCCAGTCAAGGATGCTATCTGTGGTGTAATCTTTATTTGGTCTAGTAGGGGGTTTGATTAGCTGTGTGAATTGATATAGGTTGATGCTTTGAAAAGGGGTAGATGAGTCAATGGAAGACCAGTTTATGGTGACATCGCCTAGGATTATAGTCTCACTATTTATGTTGGAAGTGAACCAGGCAAAAATATCTTCCAGTATAGGGATATTGTTACCAGGAGGAATGTACAGAGAGTCAATGCATAAAGTTTTATTGTTATTTACTTTGAGAATGGCAAGGGTTAGCTCGGCGGTGTCAAATGAGGGCATGGGCTTAGTATAGGGTGTTACTGTTAAGGAGGAGAAGAAGAGTAAGGGTACTCCTCCGCCTTTCTTTTGAGGCCTGTCACTTCTTATAAGTTTATAGTTAAGGAGCATAATGTTGGTATCTTTTATGTGTGGTTTTAGCCAGGTTTCTGTGATAGCGACAATATCAGGTTCGTTATGAGAGATCCAGGCATGAAAGGAAGGTGTTTTATTACAAAGACTCCTGGCATTAAGTGTGGCAAGGAGAAGGGATTCTTGGTGCAGGGGAGAGCTATGTGAATGTGGTTTAGAGGTGGAGTTGTATGAAGGCCCTGGGTTAGGGTGTATGTCTCCAGAACGGAGGAGGAGGGTGATAAATTTTGAGTAGAGTATGGATAGGTATCAATTTTCTAATGGGTCATAGGTGTAGATATTGGAACCTAATGAGGTGAGTTTGGTGGGTATGGGAAGTGGTTTACTAGAGTTAAGGAAGAGCTTCCTTTGAAATAGAAAAGATTCATTATGTTTGCAGAGGTAGGGGGAAGCTTGGGTTGTAAAGGGAAAGTCTTTTTTAATGTAAATCGCAGTTGTATGAAAGGGAGGGGAGTGCTGAAACTGTGGGAGACTAGTAAGGTAGAGTAAGCAGAAGAGGATTAGGCTTAGAAATAAGGGTATTAGAGCATTAGAGATTGTGTTTGCATGGTGAGAGACAGAGTATGAGTTGAGTGAGAAGGATGTGTTGGAAGAGAGATGGTTAATAAGTTTGAGAAGAGATGATTAGAATGAAATGTGTGAGGGTGTATTCACAGGGATATAGAAGGGTGTAGTGGAGGGGGGGAAGGCAGTTGCAGTAGTGAGTGGATAAGGAGTAAGTGGGGGACAATATTTGGATGGTTTGGCTACTGGCTATCCTGATGGGGTGCGTGCACTAACCACCTAGTTGGGATAAGGTACAGTCAGTTATTCAGTAATTATTGAGGCAAGCAAGTTACATAAAAGCATACACCATCCTTCGCCGTCTAATCCAAATCAAACACCCACTGGAAAAATACAATTTCCGCTGATCTCACAAAGTACAAACAGTTGAAAAAACAGAGAATGTCAAACATCCCATTCATTAGAACATTAATTAGGCCAGACCTAGATACAAAAATGTCCTAGGTAGTAAGCTCACACAGAAATCCTAAACCTTTTTCTCCAGTAGTTTGCTTACTTTGATCCTAGGGCCTCTCATTCGAATTCCCCTTCCAAATATCTTTCCTTCTTAAGCTGGAACTTGAAAGGAGGTTTATAGGTCACATTTGTCCAAACATAAAGGAACTGTGGACAACACAGAACTTTTTTCAGACTGCATCTCTGTTTTCAATGTCAAGAATAAATGGTGACTGCAATTATATAAGTTGAAGAGATGAAAATTAACAAGAAATGGTTAAATTTGCTGATTATACACTATACACTTAACAATATATTCTCCATACCAAAAATGTACACCAATGTCATCAAACCCAATAACATGAATGATATTAATGACATATAGAGTTAAAATGTCCACTTGAAGAAGATTGTGAGACAGCCAATATAGTCCAAAAATGATGAACGTCCGTCGATAATGTAATAGACAAACAATGAAAGAATTAGTACTTACAATAAACCAAAAAGAAAAATTATATGAGAGTTCATCATATCATCAATTAGTTAGTCAGTCAGAAATGTCTATTCTCGCCAGTTCAATGTACTCAAAAAACTCAAACAATTCAAAGGCCCCAAACTTCCGTTGATGATGAAAAATGCACAAGATGTATGAAGAAGCAGTGCACATTCATAAATATTCCGTACTTATTTGTAGAATCTGATAGAAATAGTTTCCGTCACATAAGCACTCCATCCGTCGCCAGTCCACTGAGTAATAATCCCAAGCAAGAACCTAAAAAAATGGTGAACCACAATAAATGTTGGAGCTTAAATCATATAAAATGACAGCTACGATCTGCACCCCATCCATCACTAATCCACAACACAAGTCCTGGATAGAATCTAACTAACTGATAAAACAGCTAGCCTGTAAACTGCAATAAACGTTGGAGTCGCCAAATAAGACAGTGAACAAGTATGTCTGTAAACTTGAGACATTGACCAAATACGATATAAATTAAGAGACAACAATTTAAGTGTTAGAATGTGTAATTCGTCACTTTCTCTTAAAATTAGTGGCTTTTGGAGTGATTTGAAGGTCTGTACTAAAATTTCAGTCAAAATCAGGGACGGCCGTAACGATCAGCGATAGTTGAGGTATGGTGAAATACCCTATAAAAGTCCAAAAGTCAGCAGGATGACTTTTTATGGAAAAGGAGTAATGGGGAGAATGACATATTTCTAACTTATTCCTGTAACTTTGAACATGACCTTAAATAGCCTGTGGTAGCTTGTCCTGTGACTTCAATGCGGTGGTAGGCCACAACCATTGGCTAGGTCATATTAGACCAAAATAACCGTTATAACGGGATGGGTTGTCGTCCAACTTGGCATGGACGGGTACAGCACCTGTTAAATTGAGTTAATGTTTCGAAAGAGCTGTTAAAACTGCAGTCATTCTAAGCAGGAGTAAAACCTAGGCTGTAACCCACCATCTTGTTTGCACCAATACAAAATTAGTAATCCATTTCACGGTACATTTGGTATGGCAGCGCAAAACACTGTAGACTGTCCATTCATACAGAAAAACCACATGGTTTTTCAGTAGTACAGCATGTCTGCTCGCCTCCGTATTAATCCCCCTTTGCTCCAAAGAATGTCAGTGACCAGCCTGTAAGTTGGCAATGGTGGTTGTCCTAGTCTGAAATTTGTCTACAGTATTGACCATTAAATGCCTTTCTGCTGACCTTTGTTTTCTTCTACATACGGAAGCGCGGTTTTGGGAATTTGCTGTTTAGATGAAGATTTTGAAACTGGACGTATCTCAACACACAAGCGCATGCAGTAGGATTGTCCTTAATTAGTAGGTAGCATGGGCTCTTGTGTGATTAACCCTTCTAATCGAGTAGATCAAAATATATCCATATTTTAAATTATGTCTTTCTGATTTAGTATCTTAAAGACACATACACGCTGGTTAAGTACAGTTGAAGATGCAGTAGATGGTGGTTAGCTTAGTAAAAATACTTACAAAACTGTCTTGGATATAAGTTATATATATGTATACAGACAGATATATATGTGACTCTGTGTGTGTGTGTGTGTGTGTGTGTGTGTGTGTGTGTGTGTGTGTGTGTATGTCGACATACACACACACACACACACATATATATATATATATATATATATATATATATATAGATATAGATATAAAAATATATATACACATGTCAATACATTTTCCCTGCGATGACATGTGTGAGAGAACATCACACATAAATGCACAACATACCTACACACCAGTACATGGCGATTGTGGAGTGAGGTGTGTAACCCATGTTGGGAACACATTGCAATTGTATGGAATGGTGAGATATATATGCTGGTGAAGGGTATTAGGCACATATTGGTATGTAAGTCTGGTTGGGTGACAAAAAAGACAACATACAGTGCTGGTATATGACACATGTGGTGGTTAAACACTGTGGACGGGTAGTTACATTTGGAATGTGGAGGCCATTGAGCCCCCACATGGGAACAAAGGGAACATGGTGCCCACCCATGGACAGTCATGATAGCATCTACATGGACATAAAGGTGCCTGGGTTGTGCTCTGGGCAGGAGGGACATGCATGTCAAACCCTGTGTACATGTACTGCATGCCTCCAGGTGATGTAGCACATACCCCATGTCACTGTGGACCTCCCTATGCACAATACCCATGACCTACCTGGGTGACAGACACATGTCTGTCTGTGCTCCATTGGGGGGCACCATCCCCTGAGGTGGTTCCACATGAAGGTAGTGATGGAACAGTAGATAATAAGGTTCCATGATGGGCCATGAATGTGATGTGGACTGGTAACATGTGCACATTAGGTTGGAGTGGTGTTCCTGCTGGCAAATAACCCCTACACATACTAACGTGTAACTGCCATGGAACATATGTGGGCTGTAATAGTCCACACAATCCCAGAACATGTCCAACAGCATGCATAGATATCCCCAATACTACAGAATGGCAGATGTGTAGCAATTACATAGCAGGCCTACTACATGCATATGTGGAAACATAGTGGCAGTGACAATGGCATGCAGGTGAAATACCCTGTAACAGCCCTGCAACTATAGTGTCTCCACATGGAGCATGTCTATAACCACATAGCAGAAAGTGTTGTACAATACAATATATGGCCCAATGGTACATATACTGGACTCATACCACTAGCGTAATGTGAACATTATGTTGTAGGTGATCACCCCCTAAATGGCCCATCTCAATACTGGAAGATTGCCAAATTTCAGTAATAACTGCCACACAGGTAAACAACGCACTCTCCAAAGCTAAGAATGCAGCATCCATGGGACCAGATGACATCCCGGGCTGTGTACTACATGAACTACAAAATGAACTGGCACCTCACCTAAGTGTCATGTTTAATCATGCCCTCACCTCAGGCTTCGTGCCCACTGAGTGGCGCACAGCTACAGTTATCCCACTCCACAAGGGGTGATCCACCTTGGATCCCAGGAACTACCGCCCCATCAGTCTGACGAGCCTGATCTGCAAGGCTATGGAACATATTATCATGGCACTTATTAACAAAGACATTGACAACCTTAAAACACTGGACCCCACCCAGTTTGGGTTTGTGAAGGGCTGATCTTGTCTCCTAAATCTTATTGACTTCTTCGAATTAGTCTCCAGAGCCATGGATGAGGGTAAGGCAGTCCACACAGCCTATCTGGACCTCGCCAAGGCCTTTGACACCATCCCCCACTATGGAATCATAGATAAACTTACTAAGCTTTGCATTAGTCCCTACATCACTCAATGGGTTGCCAACTGGCTTACTGACAGATCCCACACTGTGAAAGTAGCTGACTCCAAATCCAGCTCCAGACAAGTGACAAGTGGAGTACCTCAGGGTTCAGTCCTGGGACCTCTCTTGTTTGGCATCTACTTCTCTGAAGTACAGGCCAATACTAAGGGACTCTAGCTAACAAAGTTCGCAGATGACTGCAAACTGGGAGTCATTATTGAATCCCCAAATTATGTGGATACTCTACAAAAGGGCCTTACAGAAACAGATGCTTGGTGCCAGAGCCATGGGCTCAAGCTCAGTGCCAAGAAATGTATAGTTATCCCTTTTGGGAAAAAAACATGTACCCATGAATTATCACATATGTGGCAGTGCACTAAACACCAAACTTGTGATAAGAGACTGACGGACACAGGTGGACAGTGGTCTCACCTTCAACAACCACATTGCCACAACAGTCAGGAAATCCTTCTATGTGGCACACCTCATCACTAAGGGCTTTTTATCCAGAAAAAACGAGGTCATTGTCCCACTGTACTCATCCCTCATTAGACCCATTATAGAATACAATGCCCTGTTTGGTATGTAGCTCTCAAGACATCTGCAACAACTGGAAAGGCCTCAGAAATACCTCACTAAAAGAATCACAGGCCTAAAGCAGATGCCCTATGCTGACCATCTTAAAAAACTCCAGCTATACCCTGTTGCACATCGTCTACTCAGAGGTGATCTCTGCTTAACATACAAGGCCATGTCAAACCCAGAGCTGTTGGACATGCTACACTTAAAGAAATCCCAATCCCTCAGAGCCACATGCTCCAGGGATCTAAATCTTGTCATCACATTAAACAAAACATGCTGTTGGGATAGGTTCCTGACCCAGAGACTCCCCAGACTCTGGAATAGACTGCCCATACATGTCAAGCAGAGTGCCTCTTTGGCCCTCTTCAAAAGGAACCTTGATGATTGGATGGGAGAAAGGAAATTCACCACGGGGATCACATCAGTTGCCCTGCTAGACAGGGGTCCAGGGAAGTAAATAGTGTGGGAAGAAATAGCCAGGGAATTGTTATGGCTAGGCTTGTATAGGTGGTAGGGCCGATAGCCTAGTACCAACCTATGAACCTATGGTAGTGGGAGACTGATATGTGTATTGTATTATGGTAAACTTGACATATGAGTTGCTCAGACATATTTCCATCATTATGTCTTTCAGGGAGTATGGCACACCCACGAAGTCCTGCATACAGTGCCGCTGAGGAAGAGATCATCATTACCAGCATCATCCACAACTATCAGCTACACTTCTCATGGACAAGCATGGACCAGCAGGAGAGAACAGCCATGTGGACTGATGTGGTCTGCAGGGTGAATGAGGTGGGGTTGCACAGCTGAACTTATGAGCAGGTCCGCCACCATTGTAGTGACCTGCTCCGACAAGTACGACGTTGTGCCACTGCCATGCGGGGTGACCACCTTGCAACAGAGGGGGACCATAACATCCATCCCCCCTCACCAGAGTGGAGGAGCTGCTCATTAGCCTGGTAGCACCTGCCCGTCTGCAAGAGCTCCAGACCTATATGGTCATGGAGGTGGGTGCTACTCACACACCGCGCATTGAGCATGCAGGTAAGGTTCCAGGGCATATCAGTTGACTACTGTAGTGTATGCATCTGTACAGGTAGACCATGCATGTGTGAGATGTGGGGTATGTTGCTGTGTAGTACCGATAAGCAGTAATGCATAAACTGTAGTACTGTGGACTTCAACTGTTGTACTGTAATATTGCAGCCACCCTGTAGCAATGCCACAGCTGTGGCCACTGACATCAACTCTATCCCATGTCAATGTAGGTACCTCTGGGATACCAGCAAGGCAGCAGCCAGATGCCGGTGAGTATGGTTTAAGGTTATTCTTGGCAATTCACAGTGCATGTCATAGCTGAGGTGTAGGCCATGTACACATCTAACACACCCACCCATAATGCATGCTGTACATGTGCACTGACACAACACACACCTCACTAATGGGATTACCAGCCTCAAAGACATGCAATACACAGTCCATCTCAGACAACTGTGGCTGCCTCCATTGCACATTGCCCAGGCACAGCTGACATCTGCCCAACATACACGGCTATGTCATAAATAGAGCAGTTGAACATGCTACATATAATGACATCCCACTCCCTCTGCTAACACATGCTCCAGGGTCCTAAACCTAATCAACACATTACACAGAACATACTGGAGGGATAGGGGCCCTGTCCTGGGGAATCACCACGCTCTGGAACAGACTACCCATACAATTCAGGCAATGCTACTCATTGGCCCTCTTGACAGAAACATTTGGCAATTGGATGGGGAATGAGGAATACACCCTGGCTAGCATGTGTGTGCCACAGCCTGACAGAGGCAAAGGGGAATAGCATTAGTAGGTGGTGCATGGCAGGGAACCCTTGTGGCTAGGCTTATGTAGACCCCAGGACCAATAGACCAGTACTCACCTATGAATCTATGTGTACCACAGGCAACATCAGCCATGGCCCAATCATGGTCAATAATGGTCTCTAAACTCACGATATGTACAGTACAATGTCTCTGTGGTTGGTCTAATGGTAATCTACCATTCATACATGCACCACTGATGATGACATATGTGAATGCACATTAAGCAGTCACTAAACACGTGCCCACACATGATCCAGGAACACACAGAGGCTGTGAGCAGCAGTGGAAACACACCTGACACACAGAGACACATCCTGCAATGGTGTGTACACCCATGAGGTATGGTGCACAGCACATGCCAGGGTGCTGAACAGATGCACAGCAATGCTGTAGACATTGGTGCAGTGGGTTCCAGGGGGAGGGCCATCAACTACAAACAGAAGACATGCATCATAGCCATGTATAATGTTGGTAACAGGGATTGACTACAGTTGCACTGCATGCTGTTCAGCCCCACATGTCCTGCATGCTGACATGTGTGTAATTACAGGTATGTGTATGATACTGTACTGCACCATCACCTGCTATTGTGTGTGTTATGAGGTTGTGCGAGCTTGTCTGTAGGTGCTGTCTGGTGTAGTGTATGGGTTGCCATGTATGTCAACTGCATGTGTGTATGTCTATGTGTGTGGCCATGTCTGCACATGTGTGTGTGTGTGTGTGTGTGTGTGTGTGTGTGTGTGTGTGTGTGTGTGTGTATTTTTACTGTTTAGTGGTGTTGTACATGTCTTACAGTCTGTTCCCTGTTTTCCCCTCACAGGTGGAGAGGTGAGGCTGGGTCCTCCCCCCTCAGGGAATCTGATGTCACTGATACAGTGATCATGAATATAGGTGTGTTGAGGCACAGGAAGGGTCATCATGGGCTACAGCTGGGCCACCAATTGACAACCCACATGTATCCACACCATCCACGCACACAGTCACACTGCCTCTACACACCCCATCACCATTGGCCCTAGCTGAGGGACAGCCTACAGTTGGCATGGGCCAGGACAGTGTGGTATCTATGGCACGTGTGTCAAGATACAGCAGCCATAGCCAGATGTCTGGTGGGGTATCACATAGGGAGATGTGCAGGGGTGCTCGTAGGAGCACTGCTGGTCATCATGCACCTGGCAGATGTGCAACATCTATTTCAACCACATACATGTTTCAGGCTGTCATGGAGGCATAGGCACAAATGGAATGGTACACCAGGCAGGGTCTAAGGGTGCAGAGGGCTCATCACACCTCTGTAACTGACAGCATCCGTGACCTAGCAGGTGCCATCTGTAATTACACTGAAGTCATGGATAGACTGTGGGGTGAGACATTGGAACTCATTCAAAATGTCATGTCCATGCATCAGGACAAGGCAGGACAGTTGCGACGGCCATGTGGATGTATGCCAGCAACACCAGCAGCTGCAGGTTGCCGTGGACATCCAAACAGTCACAGTCACTCCCGTAGTGGCAGTACCAGCCCCAGCACTGTGGGGGAGGGCTGTCAACAACCCGTCATAGCAGAACATGTGCACGTGGCCCTAGCCATTCCCAAGAGGGACCTGGAGCCAGTGGATGTCTGTCAAACTCGGGGGACAGTACTCAGCTTGGCTCTGTACCTGATACTGCCTGCAGCACCCCTGCCAGGCACAGGTCCCGTGTCCATGGCCGGAGATGGTGAACTGCAAACCCTGCCAAGTACAGTCTGCAGCTATCCCAGAATTCCCTGTATAGAGCAGCCACATGGAGGAACTGTGTGCATGCAGACACACACACATAAACAATGAACCTAGGGCAACCACATACCTGCACACACATCACCAGTGGCCCATAACAATACTCAACCCCCTCACACACACACACATGTTGTCAATTGTATGGCTCAGCCTAGGACTCTGGCAAACCAACAACACACTCTGTGCATATGATGATACTTGTGCCACTGCCTGACATCCATAACATCGATGCAAGGACAGGCTAACATGGTTCTGATGAACACGGTGACTGTACAACAGTGTAGCAATGGAATGATGTGTAGCATGTTGTCAGCAGTAAAGTGAAATGCTAATATCTTGGAAGATGTAGCTGTGCAGCCATGATGCATCATAGCTTTAATTAACAATGTTGTATTGTTGTCACCAGTATCTGTTCAGATTGTGTTGTGTTTGCCCATGTGCCACATGGCTGATGGGTGTAGTGGTGTCAGCAGGCCTTCTACAGTGGACACCAGTAAGTGTAGCGGGTGGTACACATGCCATGGCTGGGTACAACACACAGTGCCTTTGGTTAGGATGCAGTACAGGTACAGGACTGTACAAATGGAGGTATGTCCCCGTGCAGGTAACACATCTGTTGCACATGTAATCCCACCAAGACAGGATAGGCACAACCACACAGTGCTATATATGCAGTCTGCAATGTGGATAACATTGAACATGCTACCAGCAGGGTGTATGTCCCTCTCCCCACTCTACTGCCATCCTCACCTAAGTAACGTGTGTGCCAATGTCGGTGGCATAGCACTACTTTTAGGAGTGTGTGAGGTGCTCAACTACTGTGAATGGTGTAGACAACAACTAAAAACCTGATTACATACACTGTACAGTATTACAGACAGCTATGTGGGGGGATAGATGCAACAGTAACTGCAATTATGGCAGTCGTGTCCACAACAGCCTCACCCAGTGAGTTATAGCAACCCCAGTAGTACTGCACACCTCAACAGTGTGGAGGAGGACATTGACACATCTATGACCTGTGAAGGACTGTATGCCCATAGGATGGCACCTGTGGTGTGTTGGCATATGCCAAGCAGTCCTGGTGGAAACATATCCTGTGAACGGAGGTAGATCCTGTAACAACTATACACATTCCTAAAAGCGGGATGGTGTAGAAAAGCCTGTTATGATCTACATAGGCATTGTGCACCT
Source organism: Protopterus annectens (assembly GCF_019279795.1). Lineage (NCBI taxonomy): Eukaryota > Metazoa > Chordata > Ceratodontiformes > Protopteridae > Protopterus > Protopterus annectens. Next base: position 38,141,309 of record NC_056729.1, on the reverse strand, counting down.
CCTAACCCTCATCTACACCTGTCATGATTGGGTTAAGGAGGTATACCAGGTTCAGTATATATTCTCTGCCTTTGACAAGTCCAACATTGGTGGGGTATCGTGTGTTGAGATAACCAGTGACATTGGCCATGGGTTCATTGTTGGTATGTCCCATGTCCCTGCAGACCACGGTCATCAGGCTACTGGGTGGTAGTTCCTAGCTGACATGGTGGGTTTGTGGATGTCTTTGCCAACATTGGTGAAACCATTGGCAGGTGTAGGGCTATTGGATTGTATGAGGGATCTCAGCTACTTACTGCACCTGCCCATGGGGGTTCCTCCAAGAATGATATGTCACTTGACTGTACTGCATGATATGTTAGTAATGCCAGCCATACATCCTACAGGTGGGATGGAGTACTGTTAACATGTACTGCCCTTGTCATGTAGGGTCCTGCTTATGGGATCTGCTAAGGTTGATATTGTATTGCAGGCCAGACGTATTTGGCTGGGGAGGGGGATACTTATCCATGCCAGATGTATGTTGTTTGGGTCTCTCAAACCCATCAATGGTGCATGTGGACATATATGTTGTGGTTACATTCCCTGTTCCAAATACAGATGTATGTGCATATATGCCTACATTGATATATATGTGCTCACCTTTGACAGGGGGGTAATCATTCTTTTGAACGGCCCTTTCTACAAACTGAAAGGACTAAGCCATCATTTCTTACTGCACCACAGTTAAGAGAACTGCAGTTCTACAGGCACCTTCGCTGACACTCGAACTGCAAGTTGGAATACATATTGTAATGGCGGGGTGCATGACACCCTGCACCCCCCCTCTGGGGGCTGGGCCCCCCACAATCCTCCTACTGTGATATACAAACTCCTAGTGTGCACTACAGTGGGGATAGGCAATTATTCCCCATCCCCACTATAGTGGCATCCGCAACCAAATTGCCTAATCTGCAATGAGTGAATGCATATTGACATTCGCACATTGCACATTCTATGCATGTATTGCAGGATTGTGCAATGTTGAGAACATACTTTAGGCCTATCAGCTTCCGGACACATGGATTTCTCCTTTTGAAAGGTAAGCCATATATATGCTGACATACATGCATTCCTAGAGCTGTCTATATGTGGACATGTGGATATATACATATATATATCGATGGCTGTATGCGTATCTATGTATATTTGTATGTATTGGCATATACATATATATATATATATATATATATATATATATATATATATATATATATATATATACACACACACACACACACACACACACACACACAAATACATCTACATGGTGGAATACATCGCCTGTTGTGTTGTATACATGGGCTGGATGATATGTATTTGGAAACATCATTATTATGCATATCTGCCATGGCTTAGTGGTAAATCACTTTGTGTATGATGTGCAGGGTCCTGGTTACAAGCCTTGCAGGACTTGTTTATTCTGTTACTGGGCAGAACACACAAAATTGCTTTACGGTGCCTTAATCACTCTCTATCCAATGGGCTGTGTGCGGGCCAGCAACAAATTAAACAACTCTGGCAAGGTTCAAACCAAGGACCCTGCACACCCTAGACAAACCGATGTACCACTAAGCCATGACAGGGACACAGATATTCAATGTTTCAGAAACATATCAGCCAGTGCTGTCATGCAACAGTGCAGAGAATGTATACCAACATCTAGATGTCTGTGTGTGTAACTATAGTGCAACCTTAATAGATACAACATACCCATATATGTATAGATACACATGTATTCAAATATATATGTTGTTTAATTAACTCTATATAAATATTTATCGTTATTTATGCCCATATACCTATATATCTGTTAGCAGATAAATATATCTATATAGGTATATATGGCCATACATCTGTAGATAGCAATTGCAGATTAACAAATACACCTATGTCCACATGCACCATTAATGGGGTTGAGAGGCCCCACACACTATATGTCTTGTACGAATAGGCATCGACCCACAGCCAAACACCTGTGCCCTGCAATACACTACCAAGTACAGTCTGCCTCTCACAGGACATGTAATATGTGGAAGCCGTCAACGTCCCCAGGATACAGATACACATACACATATATGCTGATACAGATATATATATATATATATATATATATATATATATATATATATATATATATATATATATGTATATATATATATATATGTGACTACACATACACACACAGATATATGTACAGTAAGATACATATGTAGGAGGAGGTGCTGGCCTGACACATAATGACTGCTGGTACAGGGGTGCCATGGACGCATACTACCCACTAGATATTGACATACATCTGTACAGCATCCCACTGCTCTGTCTGAAATACATGACGTTTAAGGGAGGCCCAGCAGCAGTACATCTGGCAAGTATCTGCACATGACATCCCACTGGTTAAGTACACTAAGCTGCTAGGCATGTAACAATGCACTGTGCAGGCTACAGGCAGACTGGCTCAACACTGGCCTACATCTCCTATGGGGGAATGCACATGTACCTGCATATATAGCAGGCTCAACAGCCATGTCACAGCACAGGGTAAGATATACCTGTGTGACAGTGCATAACCACAACCAATGTGAACACAGCCACAAGCACATATTTTTTTTATTTTATTTTATTTATTTAAATTTGTTGACCAGGAGTGTCTGACTGGACGTGGGTCCATTTTCAGCGGAGGCCCGGGGAGAAAAGCTCCACAGTATAATAAACAGACAGTAGTTACATTGGATTACATAGCAATTAACAATTTAACATAGAAATTACTTACAACATATTTACAGATGAAGAACATAGTACATCAGTAGACAACTAGAATCTTTATCTGTGAAGTACATAACAGGCATTAACAAATGTAACAATGAGAAGTTCCTGCTGTATAATAAGTACTAGGCTTATGAGCATCTAAGCTTGCTATCATCAAGGTAGTTAGTGGAGGTGAAAGAAAGGTAGTAGTTGGATAGGGTGGATGATATTAGAGTGGGAGTTGCAAGGGCATAGCCAGCATGTTTTTAGGTGCGCTTTTAATAAAGTTTTGAAGTTGGTGCACGATGGTACGGAGGTAATTGTGGGTGGGAGTGAGTTCCATAATTTGGCTATGGCGCAAGAGAATAGTGCTTCACCAGCAGAGTTATTGGCTTTAGAGATCTGCAAGTGATTTTTGTTGCTGGATCTTAGTGGTCTGGTGGTGTGATAGGGTTGGAGTAGATTCTAGAGGGATGGGACATTTAGTGGATGGTTTACTAGTTTGTGGGCGAGTGAGAGTTGATACCACTGAAGGAGGTGAGGGAGTTCAAGCCAGCCCAGTTCAGCAAATGAGAGACAGTGGTGACTACAGTAGGATGCCCCTGTGGCGAATTTGGTGATTTTGTTGTAGCAGGTCTCTAGCTTGTTTAGATCACATTGCCTTAGGTTGGTATATACTGGAGAGGCATAAAGTAGGGTGGAGATAAGGTGGGAATTTGCTATTGAAATCTTTGCTGCTTTGGTGAGAAATTGTTTATTTCTGTATAATGCTCCTAGTTTTTTGTGGACTTTTTTTATGGTCATGGATATGTGAATATCAAATTTTAGTTTATTGTCTATTTCCACTCCTAGCAATTTGGTGTGTTCAGTTGGGTATATAGTGGTGTTGTCTTTTGCTGTGATGTTAAAGTGAGAGTTGTTTTGAGTATGTTTGGTGGGTTGGAAGATGAGTAGTTTAGTTTTGTTTGGGTTGAGTATTAATTGGGCATCGGATAACCATGTTTCAACAGAGAAAAAGGCTTCCTGTGTGACTTTTTGCAGTTTGGGTAGGGACTGGGCTGAGCAGATGATGGTTGAGTCATCTGCGTATTGGATGAGTGTGCCATGTTTGGTGGCAGAGGCTAGATTATTGGTGTAAACAGAGAAAAGTAGGGGTCCAAAGATGGATCCTTGGGGAACCCCTATGGAGACAGGTAGTTGGGGAGATATGTCATACTGTCATACAACGGATTGTTGGCGGTCAGACAGGTAACTCTGAAACCAGTTGGTGACTGATTGTGAGAAGGATAGGTTATTGAGGACAGAGATAAGTTGTTTGTGTGGGACCATGTCAAATGCTTTAGATAGGTCTAGGAAAGTAGCAGAGGAGAGATAGCCATTGTTTTTATGCTGAAGGATAGTGTTAGTAAAGGAGAGTAAGGCAGTGATGGTGCTATGGTTTGGTCGGAAACCATGCTGAGTACTGGAAAGGAGGTTGTTAGTAAGGAGGTAGTGTGAGACCTGAGAGTGTATGCATCTCTCTAGTATTTTGGAGAGTGGAGAGAGTATAGATATGGGGCGGTAATTGGTTAGTTCTGCAGAGGGTCCGCCTTTGTGGAGGGGAATTATATGTGAGACTTTCCACAATGTGGGAACGTAACTTTCTTTTTTTTTTTCAAAACAAGTTTATTGTTTTAACATATAAGAGAAATATCATAACAATTTTATACAAATAATTAAAAATAGGTATTATTATAATATTCAACAAAACAACTAAAGTATTTACAAAGACATCCACTACAATCAGATCAATTAATTAAACTAAAATACTGTGCTATTGAAATTAGAATTTTTTTAACAAATTTTGTAAATTATCCCATACAATAAAATGTGATGTTTTTCTAGTTGTTCTCATTCTAATTGTGCTTATTTCCATATGACACATTATATTCATAACATTTTTAAATTCATTGAACGAAGGAGGTGTATCTGAAATCCAATTTCTAGTTATTATTTTCCTAGCCACTGCTAGGATAGCCCATAACAAGGGAAGCTTAATCTTTTGAACACATTGAGGTACAGGTGTGTTGAATAATATAAGAGACTTAGAAATAATGAAATTATCTGTAAAAAGAGCCTGCAAAAATTCATTAATTGACTTCCAGTATTCTTTCAACTTCATACAGTCATAAAACATATGAGCCCAGTCAGCATTAATTTCTACATTACATCTCTTACATAGATTATCTTTATTATTAATTTTATTCATCATCAAAGGTGTATAAAAAGATCTATGTAAAATTTCCATGTATAAAGTCTCCAGACAATGAAAGATGTAGTTCTATAAGCAGATTCCAATATATATTGTTTATCTTGTTGAGTTGGTGGGTCCCCATTAATAGAGGTGAAATAATTCCAGTATGAATCTACATTGTAAAAAGTTTCTTGTCTGATAATTTTATGTATATATGAAAGTTTACCTTTATCAGAAACTTTATGCTGTAAATTTATTATCAAGTAATCAATCAGTTTTGGAATAGATTCTTTAACTGTTATAGACATTAGATCTATTCTATCAATGAGATGTTGTCTAAAGATCTGAACCTCTAACCAGCAAGTTTCTCTTAGATCAAATTCTTGTTTTAAGAAATCTAGATTTTTAACTTTATTATCAGATATCAGCTGATACCAGTACTTTAGATTATTATCTATAGCTAAATGAGCTCCTTCAGAAGTAGATGACATAAGCATACCCTGAGTATAAATTATAGGAATACAATAAAATTCCATTCCCTATACTTAGGGTGCATGAATATAAAGTTACGATAACTAATAATAATATTTAATGGGTAACAGACCATATGTTTAGGTGTAATAGGTGAAGTACAAAATTCCTTTAGCAACCACAACATGGAGTTATTTATAATCATATTTTTATGTGTTAAGGAGATTTTCATGAAGTGCATACTAATTAGCTCCCAATAATCTTTCCATTTTGCGACATATGACCGATCTATTAATAAAGTATAAACTTTTATAATAGAAGAGATAATATATAAATTAAAGTCTGGAAAAGAAATACCCCTTGAGACCAGCTATTAGTATGTTTCTTTAATGCAATCCTAGGTCTATTAGGTGCCCATAAGAAATTTAACATTAGTGTATTCAGTTTCTTGATAGTTATTTTGTAGGTGAAAGTATTATTGATTGTATTAAGTATAAAATCTTGGGGAATATTATCATTTTAATAATTGTAAGTCTCTCCTCCATAGTAAAAAACATATTATTCCAGGTATTAAAAAGATTTTGTATATTAAGAAAACAGGTATTATAGTTATTATATATAATAGATTTAATATCTTTAGATAGTATTATACCTAAATAAGTTATCTGACCTGAGTTGGGTACATATTTAGTAAAATCACTAATGAGAGTATTTTTTCGTATATATAGGTAGTATTTTAGTTTTTCTTCATTGAATATTAAACCAGAAATACTTTTAAAATTCATAATTTTATCAAATAAAGACTGCATAGAAGAATTAGATCCTGCTGATGTAATTAGAACATCATCTGCAAAAGTTGAATTTTTGATGTTGTATTTTCTTCTATTTCAAAACCCTCTATGTCAGTACTGTTTCTAATCAAATTAGCCCAAGGCTCCATTACTAAAGTGAATAATAGTGGAGAAAGTGGACATCCTTGCTTTGTACCTTTAAGAATGGGTATTTTTGTGAAACATATGTTCCTACCTTAATATAAGCCAGTGTTCCTTTGTATAAATGCTCAATTAAATTTACAAATGCATCAGAGAAATTTGTGCATTTCAGTAAGGTAAACAGATAGTCCCAACTTACTGAATCAAATGCTGAACCTATATCAAGACTAATAAGTGTTAAATCTTTCTTTTTCCTATTTGCAAAATCAATTAATGTTAAAGTTCTTCTTATATTATCAAAAGTATTTCTATTTACAATGAAGCCCATCTGATCTATGTCTATAATGCCGGGGATAATTGTCTTCAATCTATCAGCAAAAATACTCATAAACATTTTATAATCAACATTAAGTAATGAGATGGGTCGATATGAAGAACATCTAGTTGGATCTTTATTAGGTTTTAAAATTGGTGAAATAAATGTATATTGCCAAGATGGGGGGGTTATTAACTCAGTTTGGGCCAGAATAAAACCTTATGTATTAATGAATATGTAGTTTTAGAAAGGATTTTATATATCTCTGGTATAATACCATCATTACCCGGTGCTTTGTTTGATTTAAGCTTATTTATTTGTGTAATAACTTCTGTATATGAAATACTCTTGTCCAATAGTTTAATCTGTTGTTTATTAAGCTTTTTATTCATGTTTGTGGTTATAAACTCCTTTATTTTATCTTTAGGTTCCATGTTAATGTTGTTATGGTTAATCTTGTGAAAGTGATTTCTAAATTCGTCCAGTATTTCTGGTATACTAGAAACATTCTTCTTTTTCCTTAGAGAAAAGATTTCTTTGATATGGTTTTGTTTATTCAATCTTTTTGTTTTATTTTTAAGTCTATGTACGTATTTGGGGCTTATTGAATAAGACAAAAACTTGTATTTCTCTAAAGTTATTTTAACTTTATGAGTTAAAATTTCTTTGTATTTCTCATTTAGTTTGTTTATTTCTTCAATAACTTTCTTGTCCATAATATTTTCTTTATTATTATGCTTATAAGAGTCCAGTTTACTTTGAATATCTAACAATTCCTTATCCCAAGATTTCCTTTTGTTATTATACCATCTGATACCTTGTCCATATAGATATGATTTTAAGGCATCCCAAACATAGACAATGGAGACTTCAGGAGTATTATTTATGTCTAGAAAATGTTGTACTTCTGAAAGTATATATTCTTTATAGTCTTTTAGCTGAGTTAAGTATGCTGGTATCCTTTTGATCTGAACATTATGAGTATTTTTATCATGAATTCAAAAACAATTGAGTTATGATCAGATATAGGACATGAAATGATTTTGGAATTAATTAAATCTGTTACCATCTGGTTAGAAATAAAGACCCTATCTATTTTTGAATAAGTTTTGTATCTGTTAGAAAAAAAGGTGTATGGTAATGATTTTGACTCTATCTGATTATTAATATCATTCAAATGATAAGAATTAGCAAAATCATTTAAATGTTTTGCATTAGATGTAATTCTTCTTTTCTTTATAGTGGTAGTATCACTTTCATGTAGTATACAATTAAAATCACCAGCTAAAATAATATCCCCTATAGAGAATGATATGATCTTATCAATATGATGTTTCACTGTATTAATACCAATTCCAGGTATCCAATATACATTAATTAAAGTGTAAGTCTTCCCATTAATTTGTATTGTAACCATACAAAACATTCCTTTGTCATCCTGATAAGACTTAATGGTTTTAGGAATGGGCATACTTTTATTCCATAAAATAGCCACTCCTCTTTTTTCTGAGTGTGCTCTGAACTAACCAGTACTGTATACTTATTAGTGGCTAGTTTATCAATATCTTTTTCAAGAGATGGGTTTCTTGCAGGAAGACTAGATTGGCCTTGTGTAGATTAATGTATCTTATTAGGCTTGCCCTTTTACACGGATTATTCAATCCATTAATGTTTAAAGAAATTCCTTTTAAAGATGTAATTTGGCATTTTTAAAACTCAAGAATCTTATGATCGAAATAACAAATAACCAGATAAATAATGTTACATCTCCTCTTTTAGGTGTACCTTTAAATATAGCTGTATTTATTAAATCTCTTATGGGATTTTGTATAGGATTCAATTTTGTTTGTAGTGACAATGAGTGTACAAAATATATTGTGGATTTCAAAACTATATACATATAACAATGAACAAGTGAAAATAATGTAAGGATTAAACCTTGCATCCCGCCTGGAGTTGAAAACTCCAACTTAGAGCAGTATTTACTACTCAAGTTAACCCCTACCCTAAGCAGCAGTACCTCAGCTACCACCTTATCAATTTAATACTAGTTATATTTAACTGAGGTTAACAGTTTTCAATTCAATTATCTATCAAGACAAAACTACACATTTGGTAAAACAGCATCATATGAACTAAAATAAACTTTTTTTTTTTTTTTTTTTTTTTTAAAACTGTTCATACTATTATATAGATCTATGTAATATATAACACTTGTATTCTAATAGCATTCAAATAATCTTAATGTTAGAAATCAAGAGGAGAGAAAATTATGTTCTAACATTCATTTAAATCAAAAACTTTGGCTAATATGATTCAGACATTACATGCATTAAGATGCATCTATTTTCTGTCATGTGAATTCTATCAACAGCTTCCAAAAAAATCTTGAATTGTTTGTATATGAGCATTTACTTAAACTCATTATTGTCAATAGAGTAAAATATTGTATTCATAAACATTATTATAAATCATATTGCATAGTTATGCAGATTCTCAGAAACACCTGCTATTACCTAAAAAAAAAAAAAAAAAGCCATCACACACATAAACACAGACACACACACATACATATACACACACACATATACACACACACACACATCCACACACACACACACACACACACACACACACACACACACACACACACACACACACACACACACATACATATACACATACACATATATACATACATACACACACACACACACACACACACACATACACATATATATATATATATATATATATATATATATATATATATATATATATATATGATCTCATTGAGTTGTGTCTTTGTAGAGCACAATCCTACTTGCTGTCCCTAGAATAAATCTGTCTGCTTTATACAAAATAATGCACAGCAAACACATATTAGTAACCAGATTTTACAATCATGCTAACCTACTGCTTTAAAATATATCACATGACATTTCTTCCAGAATAGAGTTATAAGATTATTTATGCTTGTCAATCAGATGAATTAAATGAGTTATAGTAAAGTATATGTTTGGGACACAAGTTTTAACACAGATTATTATGCTACTGTTAAGTAGATTTTCAAAAACATTTAAATAAATGTTTCATTTTCTATGCCTTCTAAAATAAGATATTTACTTGCTACAAGAAACTACATTATCTAAACTCATCATAACTGACATATTTTATGAATAGAGTATTTTTCCTGAATCTGTGGTGTGTCAGTGTGATAACCTTGTCAATGTTTATACTAACTGCTTTCAGTTTCTCTGTGAAAATTCTGTGAGTGAAGCTTCTGAGGAAACTCATGGACACTATGCATGAGACAGCCCACATCCCAGATTGTCTCCCTTAACATTTTGGCGGGAAACTTATTAAAACTTGTGGCAAACATTCATTTTGTCAATAGAGTAAAATATTGTATTCATAGAAATTATTATAAATCATATTAGATAGTTATGCTGATTCTCAGAATACAAAGCCATCACACTCACACACACACACACACATACATACACACACACACACACACACACACACACACACACACACACACACACACACACACACACACACACACACACACACATATATATATATATCTGATCTCACTGAGTTGTGCCTTTGTAGAGCACTGTCCTACTTGCTGTCCCTAGAATAAATCTGTCTGCTTTATACAAAATAATGCACAGCAAACACATATTGGTAACCAGATTTTACAATCATGCTAACCTACTGCTTTAAAATATATCACATGACATTTCTTCCAGAATAGAGTTATAAGATTATTTATGTTTGTCAATCAGATGAATTAAATGAGTTATAGTAAAGTATATGTTTGGAACACAAATTTTTAACACAGATTATTATGCTGCTGTTAAGTAGATTTTCAAAAACATTTAAATAAATGTTTCATTTTTTATGCCTTCTAAAATAAGACATTTACAAGAAACTACATCATTTAAACTCATTATAACTGACATATTTTATGAACAGAGTATTTTTCCTGAATCTGTGGTGTGTCAGTGTGATAACCTTGTCAATGTTTATACTAACTGCTTTCAGTTTCTCTGTGAGAATTCTGTGATTTGAAGATTCTGAGGTAACTCAAGGACATTGTGCATAAGACAGCCCACATCCCAGATTGTCTCTCTTAACATTTTGGCGGGAAACTTATTAAAAACTAGTGACAAACATTCATTTAGCAGTGTAAATGCATCTAAACATGACAGAACCTCCACAATGTATTCCACAGATCATCACAGCCTCTATGCAAGTGAAATTAAACTCAAAATTACCAACAAGTAATAAAACTCAGCATTCTTCTCCCAACTCAGTTTTCATACAAATCCTATTATTCACTGTGCCCACACAGTCAAAAGCATTTCTATATATTAATAAAGAAAAGAAAAGAGAGTAGAAAATAAAAGGGAGTGAGGCAGAAATAAAAAATGTAAGAGAAAGCTGTAAGAAGTATATACAATGGAATGTTACTTACTGTTTATATTAATAGAGTTAAAAATAAAACATATTATTTACTCTTATTTAGTTCTGATTATTATTAGTTAAAGCATGACAGATTATTTACAAACAAGCATAAGCAGTATAATCAAGAAAGTATAATTAGAAATATCATTTGAAGAACTTATAAACTTTTACAAGAAATAAATATGTTATTATTCTATTAATGATATTTTCATTACTGTTCTCTCCCTGCCCTCCCCACCCTTTACCCACTACATAATCTAAATAGAATGTCATTGTTTAAACAAAGAAAATAATAAAAGAAGAAGGAAAAAAAAGGTAAAGATAAAAAAATGTATCAAATTACTAACCTTACTTTTTCAGAAAGAAAACAAATCGAGTCACAGTCTGCCATTAAATCCTCAGGCATTTTGACTGGTTATGAAACAAAACATTTCTTTGCACATAGAGAATAACTTTGATTAAATCTTTTCCAAAATATTTGTGGCTTTCTGGAAATGCAGGAACTATATTCAAAAAGATTAATAATGAACTAAAATGATGAGAGAAAAAAAACATATAACAAATCATTTGTTTTTAGTCTCTTCTTCTTCTCTGAAGTCTTCCAGGAAGCTTCAGTTGCCAATCTCTTTAATGAAGAACTAGCCCATTCCATTTCTTCTATTTTATCCAAAATCCTTTTTCTTTGACAAACAGTAAAGCAGAGTCTAAATCATCGAAGACCTTAGGACCATCAGGAAGGAAGATTTTAAGCTTGGCAGGAAACAGAAGGTATGTTTTAAACTGTGCTTTTTTAAGCTCCCTTATTAGTGGCAGAAAAACTTTTCTTTTAACAATTACCATGGAAGAATAGTCATTGTCAAAACGCACAGTTGTCTCATTAAACTTAACAGGAGCTTTAGCCCAAGCAGATTTAAGAACCATCTCTTTATCAAAAGATGATAGAAATCTAACTATAACTGATCTAGGATAGTTTTTGTTAGAGTTAGTATTAGCTATAGATCTATGTGCTCTTCGACACCGAAGAGAATGCTTCTGGTAAATCTAAAGTTTTAGGGAGCCATGTTGTTAAAAAAGAAGTAATATTGTTACCTTCAATATTTTCTGGCAGTCCAAAAATCCTAATGTTATTGCGCCTAGATCTATTTTCCAGGTCATCCAGCTTTGTTTGTAAATGTGTATTTTGTTTCAGCAGAAACTCAATGTTGATTTCCTGTTCTTGTATTTTATTTTCCATGTCATTCACAGCTTCTTCTATGCCTGTCATCTGGATCTTCTGTTGTTGCAGGTCCATATGTAACAAGTCTATTTGTTTTGTAGTTTTTCTATGAAAGTGTCTATTTTAGTATCCATTTTATCCATCTTAGCAGTAAGTTGCTGAACTATAATTATCAGAGACTGAAGTTCTTTCTTGATGCTGGAGTCTTGAGAATTTGTCTTACTGGAACTCATTTCAGACTGATAAACTGACAGGAAAATTTCCAAAGTAATTTCTGACAGGAATATTATTAAGATTTCCTTTCTTTTTTAGATATAGTTCAAGAACTATATAAAACAAACATATTTAGAAAGAAAATTACTTCAAGAATTAATTTTTTAAGTAATTAATTCCTGTCAATGTAATGAAATTGGTGGAGCTGAAGAAATCTGCTGCTATCCTGTGTTCATCCTTGGCCACGCCTTCAGGAACGTAACTTTCTGACAGAGATTGGTTAATCAAGATGGATACTGGGTAGGCCAGAGCATCAGCTGCGATTTGTAGGTATTCACTTGGGAGGTTGTCTACTGCTAATTTGGTGGGTTTAAGTTTAGTTAAGAGTTTTTTTTATGTTGGAGGTAGGTACAGGAGAAAAAGAGACGGCAGTGGGGAGATTACTAGTTGAAGGTGTGGGTTGGAGGGGAGGGGTTTGTGTTGTTTAGCTAGTGATAGTATGGTTTGGCTGAAGTGTGTGTTGAATGAGGTAGCAATAAGTGAGGGATGTTAGGAGGAGGGGTACTGACTTTACCTGGGTGGAGGATGGAGTTTATGGAGGACCAGAATTGTTTGGGGCTGTGTTGTGAGGAGTCTAGGGCAGACTGGTAGTATTGGAATTTGTCCTGATTTATTAGCTTTTTGACTCTATTGCGTAGTTCTAGGAATTTCTGTCTAGCTGCGGGGGTTTTGGTTTTGTGCCAGTGCTCCCAGGCTTTATCCCTGTTTTTCATTTCTGACTTAGTGGTTTTCTGTAGCCATGGGGAGGGTTGTGCTTTGGTTCTGGAAAGTCTTATGGGGGCATGGTAATTAAGGATATTCAGGAAGGTAGTATTAAAAAATTCAACTGCGTCATCTAGACTGAGGTACTTTAGAGGATGCCAGTTACATTCTTTGAGGGATGAGATGAATGTGAGTGGGTTAAAGTTTATTTTTTTACGTATTTGACGATAGATGACAGGTTTAGCTTGGTACAGGTATTTTTTGAGTAGGAATGTTGAGGAGTGATCACTGAGGCTATCTGATAAGCAGCCTGTTATATATGACTGGGGGTTCTTACTGACTAGTATCCAATCCAGGGTAGTGTGCTTGCTGGAGTTTTTATTTATCCTTGGTGACTGGACTAGTTGGGTGAAGCCATGAAGGTGTACATGATGGGTTGGATTGTTGCCAGAACAGGATTGCCAGTCAATATTGAAATCACCTAAGATGATAGTTTCTTGGGGGAGATGGTGGGTAGACCAGCTGAGGAGGTTTTCTAGTGGAGGGATGTTTTGGCCAGGTGGGAAGTAGCATCCAATTAAGTTGATGGTTTTGTTTTGGTTAATTTTGAAGTTGGTATATATTATTTCTTCATTGCCTATTTGTGGAGCTGATGATTTTAAGATCTGGATGTTTAGATGCTGTTTAAATATTATAGCTACACCACCTCCTTTTTTGTTTAGCCGGTCTACTCTTAGTATGCCGTAACCTGTAGGGAGTATTTGCTCACTGGTAATGTGAGGTTTTAGCCAGGTTTCTGTCAGGATGACTATATCTGGGGAGTATAAGTCTATGGTGGCATGGAGTTCTTGGACTTTGTTGGATATACTTCTAATATTTAGGTTTAGTAGAAGGAAGTCACTTGGCTTTCTATTGGCTGTAATATGGGAGAAGTTGTGGTTTCTAGTCTGATTATGAGGCTTGGGGTTGGAGATGGTAGGGCCAGGGTTGGGGTGGATGTCTCCACTTAGGGCTAGTTTTGATATGCATGAGATTATTAGTTTTCTCAGTTTTTGAATGTGTTTGTTTATAAGGGAAACTTTATGATTGTGCTCTGTGGGTAATAGGTATGGTGGGAGGGTTACTATGTTAAGTTGTAGGGATGCTTTACGTTTGAGTAATATAGTTGTTAGAATATGTGGGGTAACATATGGTAAGCTAGCATAACATTACAGTATATGGACTATCTGTTCTACATCATCCTCATATGTGCCATTCATAGAATGTCCCTACATATACTGGGCTGCTACACAGTTTGGTCTGATGGCTGTCTGTGGTATGGGACATGTGTGTGTATGGCCCTACAAACATGTATGGTAAAACGGTACCATACAGTGGGGCAGCATGTAACATCTGATAGAAAGAGAGTTAGGACAATGACATCTACCACAGTCTGTACACAGGCTAAAGTACATATTAAAAATACACACACTGCCGACATTCACCATCACTACACAGACCTCAGTACTGTACAAACATCCACAGAATGTCCAGCTTATGTCATGAAATATAACCCCTACTGTACATGACATGTGTAGCAATCTGATATATCACTGGCTTGTTATCAGATATGGTGACACTTTTTATGGCGTACAGGACATATGCACCACTTCATGCACGCCATATGTACAAACGTTGACAGTGGTGTGGCTGACAGCACATACATAGGGCCAGTATAGACATGTTGCTGTGATAACCTTGTATATTTTCCATTGTAACGGTGTTTGTTGCAACATATGTCCTATGAGGGATATGAAGTCAGTAACTGTCACGGCCTTCAATATCTACAGACTGCAATCCTCACACTACCATCTGCATTCCACAGAGAGATGCACTGTGGCTAACACATGAAACCATAGACACTACACTGCCCAGTCTGCAGATGACCCTGCAGATGGGGATTCCTCATATACATGGAACTGACATGGCAGGTTTTACTACATGTATGACAGGCATATCCAGACAAACACTGTTAAACCAACATTACTCCAAATGCAGTATAGCAGCACTTACAGTCTGTAGTCAGGTCAGGCACATCCCCCTCCTGTTTCTTGCCCTCTTTCCATTGTGTATGTTGTTAGAGGTAAACCCCAATCCATCTGAGATGCTGTTTGCCAAACAACAGATCTAGTTCCTGCTCACAGTGACTGAAAAGGCCCAACACCACCATGATGTTCCTAGATACTGGAGTGTGTTTCCATGCAATTGGTTATGGGATTGTTACTACAGCTGTTCCACATGCAATCAGCTAGGGGAGGGCTGCAATTTGTGCAGAGCCCATGAGCATCACGTAAAATACACATGCTTCTGACTAAGCAAGGCAGGTGTGGGTCTCCACATCCACCAGAGAGGGAGTGGGGAGGCACACAGAGACAAATACATGTCAAGGAGGGTGGGAGTGTAAAACAGAAGCATGTTTGTGTCACACACTTACCAGCACAAGGTATCAAACCTCTGACAACTATGTAGGGCTATCACAGTTCGATGCAGTTATTGGATGCACCACATGTTACCTGATGTGGAGCACTCAGAACATATATGTGAGGGTGAGTGACATCTGCAACAGGGATACAGTAGATATATGGTAGGTGTCATACACATGCCTGTCTGCATGAACAGGTGCCAGCGTCAACACAGGCACACTCACACAGGAACGCACACACATTGACACACTTGGCAGGGCCAGGAGTGCAACTCATCACTAGTGGGATTTCCACAACACATCAATGTGCAAGTATCACATGCACTACATGGGTCATACGGAGGCCATATGGGCAAAGAGTATGAGGAGACGTCAGACATCAGACAGCATGCTTCAGTATGCCCTGGGGGGTTGTAGTGAGTGTAGATGTGGACATACGCACCATACAACATGCACACATGAACACACAGGGTGCCAGTTCTGATATGCATGGGTGCATGTCTACATGAGTGTGTGGTGGTCAACTGTGCCAGCAGGCTGTACAAGGGTAGGTGATGGGTATACTTTGGCATCACGCCACATGACAATGGTCTGCTTTGTGGCTCAGGCCTGTAGTTACTGCATTTGCCCAAACAGGTGTGTATTGCATCCCCCATCCAGTCATCCGGGTGACTATTACATATGGCCAATGCTGTACACCACATGCCATGTATGTGTTCCTTAGTCCATGACATGGATGGTGTCTGGGATGTGCACACCTCTCACATGCACGTACAGTGACATGTTGAACTGTACCTGGGGTGTCTGGCCCATGTTGTGAACACAGATTATCACCAGATGTGCCAGTCTTGCCCACCTGTGACAAGAACTGGTAATGGGCAGCAGGTTTACCCTTCACCTACATTGATGGCATGCCAACAGCATTCCTTGATGTTTGTCATCTGTCCATACAGGACATGTTGTCAGGCATGATATGTCCATTGTGAGTCACATGTGAAGGCACCACTTGTGGTGCAGTTGTCGATTGGGGAACATGGTAGAGGTGCACTGTCTGCATGTATGTGCATATTGGACAGATGGGCAGGGTGACATGCCCTCTGTAGCCCTCTGCTATCACTGCATATCTACTATCAGTGGCCAATATGCAGTGTACTACCCACATATTGGCTGCTGCCTAGGCATGTGTGTTCATATGACACATGGGTTGAATGTGTGCTCTGGGTAATAGTGGGGTTGCTAACTTGGATTGGCTGGCCTTGATGTCACATGTATGGGTATGTCTTTGCACCCCAGCCTCCCAGCTAATTTACATCTGTTATCCCTGTATGGTTGACGTTGTGATATATAGTAGGGCCACCATAAAATAAATTAGCAAAATCCCCTCCACATTGCCCACAGTTGTCACACACTCACCTCTACAGAGGATATGAGCTACAAACACAAACATACACCCCTGTCATGTCTGGGAGTAGAATCCCTACCTAAATACTTTATTACACTACAGCACTACACAGTTATAGTACGTACCACAGACATTACTGGAGTACTATTTCCCTAAAGGTGTATTTCACAGTGAATGACATCAGCAGGATTACCAAAGTAGGGCATTTCAACTGTACTGCAAGTGAGTAGCCTAAAATGCATTGCCCACTACACACACAGTGAGACACACACAAAACATCCACAACTGACATGTGTGGGTATAGAACCCCTGACCAAGGTCTATAGCACACCACAGGGATTGCTAGAGACGTCCTTCCCCAAAGGTGTATTTCACTTTGAATGACATCAGCAGGTTTACTAAAGTAGGGCATTTCAACTGTACTGCAAGTGACTAGCCTAAAATGCATTGCTCCCTACACAGACAGTGAGACACACACAAAACATCCACAACTGACACGTGTGGGTATAGAACCCCTGACTGAGGTCTATATCACACTACAGCATAGAGTTGTTATGGGACACACCACAGAGATTGCTAAAGACATCCTTCCCCAAAGATGTATTTCACATTGAATGACATCAGCAGGTTTACCAAAGTAGGACATTTCCACTGTACTGCAAGTGACTAGCCTAAAATGCATTGCTCCCTACACAGACATTGAGACACACACAAAACATCCACAACTGACATGTGTGAGTAGAGAATCCCTGACTGAGGTCTATATCACACTACAGCATAGAGCTGTTATAGGCCGCACCGCAGGGATTACTAAAGAACTTTCTCCCCAAAGTTTTACTTCACAATGAATGACATCAGCAGGAATGGCAATGTAGGGTATGTGAAATGTACTGCAAGTGAGTAGCCTATGATGCATTGCTCCATAAACAGACATTGCAACACACACAAAACATGGAACCCCACCACAGTTCTAAATCACACTACAGCAGTACGCAGTTACAGGATGCCCTACAGAGATTACTGGGCTATGACTTTCCTACAGGTGTATTTCTAGGTGAGTGACATCAGCAGCCTTGCCAAAGTTGAGTACATGAATTCTAAGCAGTGTGAGTAACCTAAAAAGCATTGTTTGTTACTCAGTCAGATACACACAGATTCACACACACAGTTGCCAAGTCTGGGGTTAGAACAACGACCTCACTACTTTATCACATTATAGCAGTACACAGTTGCAAGACACGCTACTTAGATTACTGGGTTATGATTTCCCCAGAAGTGTATTTCTAGGTGAGTGACATCAGCAGCCTTGCCAAAGTGGAGTATGTGTATTTTATGAGGTGTGAGTGGCCTAAAAAGCATTTCTCTCTACACAGTCAGACACACACACACACACATTCACACACAAGAACACAGTTGCCAGGTCTGGGGTCAGAACATCTACTTAACTACTTTCACACTACACCAGTATGCAGTTACGAGACACACTATGGAGATTACTGGGCAATGGTTTCCCCAGAGGTGTATTTCTAGGTGAGTGACATCAGCAGCCTTGCCAAAGTTGAGTATGTGTATTGTACGGGGTGTGAGTGGCCTAAAATGCATTGCTCTCTACTCAGTCAGACACACACACACAGATTCACACACCAACACACACACACACAGTTGCCAGGTCTGGGGTTAGAACACCTACCTTACTACAGCAGTACACAGTTACAAGATGCACTATGGAAATTACTGGGCTACAATTTCCCCAGAGGTGTATTTCTAGGTGAGTGACATCAGCAGCCTTGCCAAAGTCGAGTATGTGTATTGTACAGGGTGTGAGTGGCCTAAAAAGCATTGCTCTCTACACAGTCAGACACACACACACACACACACACACACACACACACACACACACACACACACACACACACACACACACACACACACACACACACATTCGCACAGTTGCCAGGTCTGGGGTTAGAACACCTGCTTAACTACTTTATCACACTACAGCATTATGCAGTTACAGGATGTGTTATAGAGTTTACAGGGCTATGATTTCCCCAGAGGTGTATTTCTAGGTGAGTGACATTAGCAGCCTTGCCAAAGTCGAGTATGTGTATTGTACAGGGTGTGAGTGGCCTAAAAAGCATTGCTCTATGCAGTCAGACTTGCCAGGTCTGGGGTTAGAACACCTACCTACTTTTTCGCACTACAGCAGTACACAGTTACAAGACACACTATGGAGATTACTGGTCTATGATTTCCCCAGAGGTGTATTTCTAGGTGTATGACATCTGCTGTCTTGCCAATGTTGTGTATATGAACTGTACAGAGTGTGAGTAGCCTAGAAAGCATTTCTCTCTACACAGGCAGAGACCGAGACATGCACACATGCACACACTCACACAGTTGCCAAGTCTGGGGTTAGGACTACTACCTAACTAGTTTATCAGTACATCAGTACACAGTTATGGGACGTGCCATGGAGATTACTGAGCTACAGCTCCCCCAAAGGTGTATTTCACATTGGATTACCTCAGCAGGCTTGTCATGATACTGCTGTGGGGAGGGCGGTGTGTGCATGGGCCGTAACCCATTTGTGTAGGGGTTGACATGCCACATGCGGGCACACATGGGGTCATATGCCACAGGTATGTGTATACAGCTACTAGGTGGCAACTTCTTTGTACAGTCATGTTGCACAGCTGGCACGTGCAATACACTGTAATGCTGACAGATACTGGTGGCTAATATCTGCAGTGAGTGACACCTGCACCTCATGTGTTTGGGGCCCTTTGGCTGTGTGCTGGGTGGGACAGGCCCAGATGGCTCCTTGTCATGGTCACCCTCTTCAACACATCTATGTCCATCTACCTTTGGCTTATTATAGTGTGTTGGCCTTACATATATGTCTGTATTCCTATCCACTGTGTGTGTAAGGCAGGAGTGATGCATACTGACATGTGTCTGCACTGAGAACTGCAACTGCCAGATATGTCTGGTCCACTGTTTGCTGACATGGCCTTCTTGTGTTGAAGTGTGTGAGCATGCCCAGTATGGGCTTTTAGTATGTTGTTGACTGACATTGCCTTCATTCCTCTAAGTGTGTGAGCATGCCTAGTATGGCCATCTATATTACATGTGTGGATCAAGTCCAGGTGGTTTGTACTGCGGTGCTGACCTTTGTGTTGTACACCGGCAGGTAGCATGCTGTGTCTGCAGGGTATACATCAGTCATTTGGTGTTGACTGTTGCTACATTTCTGCATAGTTGGGGGGGGACACCAAACTGTTTCTACATTTCTACACAGGGGTGGGGGGCACACCTGTTACTATAAGTCTACATAGGATGGTGGGGCACACCTTATAATTTTACACAGTTGCTAGGACTGTACTGGTATGTCAGGTACACCATTTCAGTCTGTAGTCTTACCTATCGTGCTGGTTAGAGGCATACCAGTGTACTACAGATCATAGCTTTCACTACCTACATATTAGTTTCTGACTTCCAAGCCTTCACAACTTACATCCAACTGGCTGGCCTGCTGTAGTCTGTCTGTGTAGGGCTGGGATAGAGGTTACCCATGGGGCTCATTCAGAGGCCATAGTACAGCATTTGTTTGCGTTTGTCTACACCTATCCTGCTGGCTGTGACTGTTGTTGGGTATGTGCCCCCCAGACTGGCATGTGTGAGTCACTTACCTTGTGGGTGCCCCAGTATTGAGGGTGGTGATGCAGGGCTGCCTATATCAGATGCACATAGTACACTCCCTATACATGGCTGAGCACAGGTAGTGTCATGTTTGGCAGTGTACTATGTCGGATGCACATAGTACACTCCCTATACATGGCTGAGCACAGGTAGTGTCATGTTTGGCATCCCTTTTACTGTATGTGCGAGTCGGAGAGTGGTGTCATTCCCTGGGTCTCTACTGTGTCAGTGCATGTGCTATGTGTTGCCTTTTTGCCAAGGCCAGGGCATACTGGGCACGCCTCCTTCTGCCTACTGGGACAGGCTCAGGTTGTTCCTCCTCCAAGTCACTCTGCACCTGTGCAGGCCTTGGCACTGGTGGGGGGGCTATGTAGCCCTGCCCCAAGCTGTTCCTGCTGCAGCTGTTTCTGCAGGATCATATTGTGTAGCATGGCACATACAAGGACAATTTGGGTACATGTAGATGGTGAGTACTGCAAGGCTCCACCTGATGTGTCCAGGCACATGAACCATGACTTGAGCATCCCAAACACATGCTCTGTTATGATTCGTGTTTGTGCATGTGTGTCATTATGGAGTTCTTGTTCAGGTGTGTGTGCATTTCTGATGGGTGTCATCAGCCATGGCTGTAGTGCGTATCCAGCATCTCCCACTAGGTGACCGTGTGGTATGTCCCCATTGGCAGAGGTCTGGTACAGCTGTGTCAGATGCCAGATGTGGGAACACATTCATTATTATGCCCTGGGCATTGCACACGACCTGGCAGTTGATGGAGGGGAAGCCTTTGCAGTTGATGTAGACTCTACCCCGCTCACCTGGTGGTGCTTTAATGCATGTGTGCGTGCAGTCCATTGCACCCACTACCTCAGGGTACTCTGCTATTTGGTTGAAGAGATGCATATTGCTGGCCAACGCCTCACGGGTAATGGGGAAATATACATGCTCACCGACATGTGTTGACATGGCATCCAGGAACTGGTGGAGTACCCTGGATGCTGATGCCTGTGAAATCCCCATCATATCCTCAGTTGGCCTTTGGGAGGTACCTGTAGCTAGTATTCTTAGGCCTACACATACCTTGGTATCCACTGGGATGGGTTCCCCTCTGTTAGTTCTGTGTGTGAGGTGTGGCTGGCACAGCTCAACAATTTGCTGTAGGAGGTCCCTGTCCACCCTATAGTGCTCCACTATCTCTAGCTCATGTAGCCCTTGGTAGATTACCCCGGGTCTATAACACTCTTCTCTATCTCCTCACTGTGGGTTGCTCAGCAGCATTCACATCCTCACCACCCTCAGCCTCTTGCACATTCTGGCTTATGATAGCAAAAGCAGCCCCTAACATTTTTTCTCTTGTTTTTGTTTTGTAAAATTTCCCCATCTGTATACACCGGTGGTGCAGAGTTTTTGGAAAAACAAGGGGGAAAGGTGTTTGCACAGTTTATAGTGGTGTGCTGGGCTGGGCTGCTGCCTGTATAATTGGCTGATTCTGATACATTTCACCTGTCAACTAAACTAGTTCTCCTTGATTACCTTCCTACTGCTGTTTTCCCTTCCCATTGCCTCCTGTTTAAGCCCATGTGCACGCCATGCAAATGGAGTGCTCATATGTGCACAGAGCTGCTTTTTCCTGGTTTAACTTCCTTTTTCTTCCTGTAAAACCTGGTTCATGGTGCGCACACCCGCTTACACTTTGTAAAGTGTGCTAGGCAGGTTTAGACGTACCCCTAACTTAGCTGTGCTAATCTAGGAACAATCCCAAGCCACAGGTCTCCAATCCGCTTACAGTATGCCTGACACCCCTCACCATGATGTCACCTATATCCTAGTCTTGCACCCAGCTATTTATACTCTTACACTCTTGGGACCTGCCTCACACCCTGGGAAAATCTGGGATTCACTAACCTTTCCCTCATTTGCATAGGATTGCCTGCTAATGCATAGTTACATGTCAAACACTGAGTCTCCCCCCTTAGCAACCACTACTCACTAGCCAGGTTGTCTTTTGCCTGACATTGACTTGCATGGCAGAATACTGATTTTTGTTAGAATGCTCATTTTCAGTTTATTTTCTTATTTTCCCCCGATCTGTTTGCACCCCACTGCCCTATGCTTAAACAGCCGAGATCTGCACAAAAAAAGTTGTTTTATTTGTTTTTTAAACAGTTTGCAATGTCACTGGCCTTCTACTTGGCCATTGGCATACTTCCTCAATAATATGCAGCCTTTATTTGGAGCTGTCATAGCTCCATTTTAGAATTTGCAGAAATGTACTCGGTTACTAAACGAGCACATTTCTGCAGATTGCACTTGTCTTGCACAGGCTATGGCAAGCGTCCTGGATTGAAATATCATCTCACTTGCATGGATTTCTACAGCAAATTAGGTGATTTGCATACCAGGGCTTAGTCCATGCAAGATTAGTGCTGGAGCTCTCGTGCGCACCCTTCCGGCTGTTCCTGGATCGCACGGCAGACATATTGCCTGCGTGAGCTACTGCACTCATCTTGCATTCCTTGCAGGCTTTTGAGAATCTGTGGGCATATCTCTTTACTCTTTTTGATGTGAAGTACCACCAACTTAGGCAGATGAGGCCTCAATTTAACATGTTATGTGAAGAGCAACATACTAAGGAGTGCATTACCCCTTTATACTGCTCTGCAGTGTCAGCAATCCATTTTCCTGTTGCAGGAATAGAACTAATAGCCTTCTGCATCAAATATGAATGTCCTACCTGTCCACCATTGAGATAGGTAGATAGATATATGGCTAAATACACAGTACTGAGGCAGATAGATAGATAGATAGATAGATAGATAGATAGATAGATAGATAGATAGGATGGATAGATACAGAATAAATTATGATGAATTATGATGAACTGAATGAAAACAGTAATTCTTTATTCTTTCCACTATTCAGTCTGCTACTCCTTCTTCCAAAACTCTGCTCTTGTCACCAGCCCTGATCTCCCTCAGATAATTGTTTCTTCCAGTGCTCTTTTATCCCTTGCTCACATACTATTCAAGCTACCTACATTTAATCCAATAATGCACACTCTCTCTCCATTCTCTTCCTTTCCCCTCCAGCTATACTTACTCTCCTACTTGTTACTGTTAAGGGACCATAATCATAGTTTTAAATGCATGGCATCTTTTATTTTGCACAATACTATAATTTCTATTCACTGATTGTTTCTGATGTCTACTTTTCAGAATCAGGTCCAACCCACTCTGTTTGCCATCGCTCAGCTCAGGCTTACTTTGCTCCCCTACCCTACCCCCAATTCCCACCCACCCCCACTACCCCTACATTTATACTTAACAAGCTGCACACCAACTCCCAAAAATAGCCAATCACAACATATAGCCAACGGTAATTACTTAACTACATACTCCAACTCAGAAAATTAGCATAACTAGTCAAAACCATCACCTAAATATACATACCCCTTGCAAAACTCCCCTAAATGGCATGCAAAACATTACCACAGATTCTAACATAATGTTACACAAACTCATAACACCCATTAGATTATTTATAAACTACCTACCTTACTACCACATACCACAATCTCCATATTACAATTATCCAGTCTCACATCAACCCATCTAGCTCACAGCTCAATACCCTGTTACATATCATTATCATATCCTCACAACTTTTTAATAACTCAATTGCCAAACTTTTTTTTCTCAAAATTTCACAATCTAAAGCTATCCTAAACCCAACCCAAAAATATATTAAACTACTATTCAAACTGCCATACCAATTCCCAAATATAAATCACATCAAATTATGTGGTGGTGTACATCCCAACCCAGGCCCCCTATCCCAAACACACATACCCAGTCCCCCAACCACATCACCTCACCCAAATACATTCAGTCTCTGGCACTGGCACTCTGATCTATTATTATTAAACTTGAACCTGAGAAGCCTACCAAACAAAATTCATGAATTCCATGCAACTCTTGGCCACTATTCCCCAGATATATCAGTGATAACTGCAACCTGGTTAAAACCCCACATTCTAGTTAATGAAATCCTTGCCCAAGGTTATAATATCTGCAGTCAAAACAGGACCCTCAAACGCAGTGGTGGCATTGCAATAGTATACAAGGACAATCTCAAACTATTAAGACTTGACAACAATCCATCTGACCTATCTGATCTAGAAGTATTAATCTATAGTCTGCATATTAATCCTAATAAACACATCATTATAATAGCCATTTACATCCCACCAGGCAATAAACCAGCCAGTATCATGGACCTCCTTTCCTGGTGTGCATCAACTTTCAGTCAAAAAACTATAATAATGGGGGATTTCAACATAGATTGGGCTTCATTTTCCTCTGACAATCCCTCATACTTTATAAACACCCATGGTGTCAGCCAGCTAATACAAACTCCCACCACATATGACAAGCATAATAAATATCAATAAATCTTGACTGGACCCTGCTAAACCCTAACTATCTCCATTTCCACATAGATAGTCTCCCAGACAGTCTAAGTCATCATTTGCCCAACTACCTACTAAAACACCACACATACCCTCCAAAAAACACCCTCCATAAACATATTCACAACAAAAGAAAATTCTCCCCCAAGTTCTTCAAAACTCACCTAAGCCAATGTGATTGGTCCCCACTAAATCATCTCCAACTTGATATAGCAGTCCAGTATTTTAACAAAAAAATTCTCACCATACTTAACAGCCTGGCACCCCTCTTAAGATATGTCTAAAATCTAGACCCTGCACGTGGCTCACTACTGAAACAAAAATGATCCTCTAACAAAGAGACAAAGCATGGCACCAATACCAGGGGTCCAAAAACCAAACATCCCTCAACAACTACCGCAAACTACATAATCAAGGCAAAAAACAGGTAAAACATGACAAAAACAAAAAATATTATACATCTATCCAAGAAAGGCAACAAAACAACTCCTAGAAATTCTGGAGAGCTATCAACCAGTTGCTAAAACCTAGTCGCTCACTACCTCAGCTCCATCCACAACCAACTCCACAGATAGTATTGCCTCTCAATTCAACACATACTTCATCAACTCTATACAGTCCCCTGTCAAAAAAAGGCACCAATACCCCTCTACTCATCCCCACAAATTTGGAAACTAGCCTCAATTCCTTCTCCATCAATCCAATACCAACTTCTACAGTAAAAAATACCTATCCAAACTAAAACCATTATCCCTCAGCACCAACTCACTCTAATGAATTTCACAAATTAGCAGCAGACATTATATCCTACCTCATATCAATACTAATTAACTACACTGTAACAGAAAACTACATTCTCAAATGTTACTTATATAACCCCCCCCCCCTGCACAAAGGCAGCACCTCTGCCAATTTCACTAATTACAGACCAATTGCTATTCACTCACCCATAGTTAAAATAATGGAAAAATGTGTGCACTCACTACTACTTTACCATCTCTTAAAACACAACCTCTTATCTACATCCCAACATGGATTTTGGCCAGAACATAGTACAACACCAGCCATAGTTAGTTTCACTAATTCAGTAAACCAGCATAGGAACAATGGCCTACTTGTCTCATCCATCTTTCTTGACATGTCAAAAGCCTTTGATATAGTCTCACACCAAAAATTTATCAATTTATCGATGAGCTAGCTTCCCTAAACCTCTCCAAAACTGCACTTACCTGGTTTGCCAGCTATCTAACTGACCATCAACAGGCAGTTAAGTGGCAAAATAAACTTTCATCCCTATTAAATGTATCCGTTGGTGTATCCCGTTCAATCCTTGGTCCACTCCTCTTCACCATTTTTACAAACTCTGTACTGCCACTCAACATGCAACAATAATCCAATATCCAATTATTCCTCCATCATATGCTCAGCTCCCTCCTTTCCTAACTCCAGCAATAAAAACAACAGCCCCTCCTGGATTTTCAACAAGACCTTTCAGACTATCAACTTATTCTAAACCCTAACAAAACTAAGCTAATGCTCTTTAACAGTAAAAAAAAAACTTGACTACCCCCCCCCCTTTACCATCTGCTCTTCAAATAATAGTTTAATAGAACCAATAAAACATATTAAGCTCCTTGGGGGTCACATTAGACAACAACCTTAAATTTGATAGACATCTACTAGTAAATAATGCTGAACATTATATAGCTGTGCGCGCGTGCACGCGCGCGCGTGTGTGTGTGTGTGTGTGTGTGTGTGTGTGTGTGTGTGTGTGTGTGTGTGTGTGTGTGTGTGTGTGTGTGTGTGTGTGTATGTGTGAGACAGCTTAATATACTGAATGAACTGTACATTATACAGTAATTAACTGTTAAATTATACACATCTCAGTGTAAACTGTTCATTTTTCTATTCGCTCATGCTAACTAAATGTAGAAATAAATGTAATACAGAACTTTTCTCCCTGGGCCTCCACTGAAAAGTGTTTTTTTGCCTAGTTTAAATTTCTTGGTTGTTGTTGTGTCTTTCGGCTTTTCCCAGTTAGGGGTCGCCACGGCGGAACTCCTGTCTGCTAATGATTGGCAGTAAATTTTTCATGAACACCGAGGTGCCAGCTCAACGTTCAACCTTCAACGAAGGCATGCCCATTATGCATGTCTTTCGAACGCCCACCCAACCATGGGGAGGATATGCAGACTCCACACAGAAGGCACTCCCCGCATGCCAGCCAAGAATCGAACGGGTGAACCTCTTGCTGTGAGGCAATAATGCTACCGCTGCACCACCATGGAATAGTTTAAATTTCTTAGTAATAAAAAGCTAATAAATTAATAAATATGCATATGTGTGCTTTTCTGCTGTACAAACAACCATGATTTTCTTCTGTTTCTTGCCTGGGAACAATACTGCAGAGTATCTCTCCTGATATTTTTTCAGTTATGAACTAGTGCTAGGTTAAGTAACAGACTGACTGCACTTACGTTTCTCTTGTGTTGGCTTATTACAGAATCAAACCCAGGAAGGCGTATATTTTGCTTGACTCACACTGCTCTGTTTCTCTCAGGGATTACTGACCTGCATAAAATGGGTATACTGTTCATGTTAATGGAATTTGTGTTTCAAAACTGAACAAGATTAGTAAAAGCCGAAACATAACACAAGCACTCAAGCTGTGTCCTTAATCCTTCTCATCCAGTAGCAGCCATGCTCATGGTGAAGTAAGAAAATGCACAAGATTCAATGGATGAGATGGACTGTTTTCATGTCAAGTTACATATTTTGAGAATATTTTATTTTGTTCATTTGTTTATGTAATTATTTACTTATGTTCTGTTGACCAAATTAGCCCTATTTGCTAAGGCCATTTAAAAAGGAGACCTGATCAGAATAGCTTCCATCTAAAAATGGAAAAAAAAGGAAAAAAAGAAAAATCTATAATCTGTTTAGGCATATGACATGGAAAGGTTCTACTTTGAATAACCGAACCGCAACTTCACTGACACCCAGAAGATCGAGATAGAACGACCGAACAGGTAGGTGATCGAAAAGGCGATATTCCGACAGCCGAAAGACCGACAACGGCAACGTGTGAGCGCGATCCGGTAAGTGTGCGATAGTGACGGATTTAGGATTGGGGAGCGGGCAGGTAAGTGTACGATAGTGAGGGATTTTAGGTTAGGGTGTGGGAAAGGTGAGTGTGCGGTAGTGTCGGACTTAGGGTTCCGGTAAGGTAAGTGTGTGATAGTGACGTAATGTAGTGTAGGGAAGGGTTGAGTGTGTTAGGGTTAGTATGCGGGTGGAGTGAGTGTGCAATAGTGATGGGCTTATTGTTTTAGGGTGGGTTAAGTGAGTAAGGGTTAGGGTGCAGGTAGGGTAAGTGTGCGATAGTGACGGTGTTGAGGTTTAGGGGTGGGTTAAGTGAGTTAGGGTTAGGGTGCGGGTTGGGTAAGTGTGCGGTAGTGTCGGACGTTAGGGTTAGGGTTTAGGTTAAGGTTAGTGGATATGTTATTGTGTGCAATGTGTAGTTTACATTTTTTGTGTCGGTGTAATGGTGTTTGGTTTTTTGAGTTGTTGGTGTTTGTCGGTGTTGTGTGTGTTTTCGGTTGTTTGGGGTCGGTAAATTGTGTGTCGGTGAATCGGAAGTTCGGTTATACAAAGTAGACCCCATGGAAAATATGTTTAAAACTCAAACTGCAATACATTAATCATTTCAGCACTTAAATTAGTAGCAAACCTAAAAACATAAGTAGAAGAAATGATATGTATATGATGCTAAACACTAAAAGGATACGCAGACCAACCATTACCAGGTACTGTGTTACAATACATCAACAATAATAAATTCCTTTTTATCTTCCATTTATTGAGAAAACATAACACCATGATAGGTGTGTGATTAATATACAATCAATATCCAGATGTGTGATCAAAAACAATGAGTAAAAATGAAAACAGTGACATCAACACTTCCTGTTACAGTTATAAAACATTTTTGCATGTGGCTTCACATCTCTACATGCCCCAGTGGGGGGACTGCTTACTCAAGGTCTTGCTACTTGCATATACCATCATAAAGTCACTATATCTTGAAGTAAGGGGAATTTTTTTTAGATGCCATGGTCTCAATTACCAAACTTTTTTTCTTTAAAACTTATCATATCATATCAAATGAACTTTTGTAATGTCCCTTTTGGGTATCAGCATTGAATGCATCTTTTTCCTGCCTGGAACTTAGCAAGTATTCTGAGTCAGTATGTCTGTCATTCCACCATGTCCTTCAAAGTAGTATCCCCACGTTTACCATTAGATGTCTGGTCTGATTAGTAAGAAAATCCAAGTACAGAGAATAGTACAGGGAAAGAGTTCTGTAGATCATATAAATTTCTGTTATATGTATTCTATAGATTATATTGCCACTAAACAGTATTTTAGACATTATGATATTGTTTCCAAATGACTAATAAACAAGAATTCTAGAATTCCACAATAAGGGCACATACTTATGAGACGGTATACATTCAGTGTTGTCCTGAAGTAGTGTGAACAAATGAAAAATCATGCTATGCATGGCAAGCACGTCTGGATTTGTGACAGGTAGTATCATATACTTGTTCATCAGTTTTGAAGACAATTTTTGAACTTTTATAATATGCTGGTTAACTAGCTAGAGTTGTCTGTTAGGTTTATACCAGCAACAGAGCTATTTTTATGATGACATTTAGTGAAAGAAAAAGGTGAAGACTGTAAATTCTCCTTTTCAGTGTCACCAGGTTTAGTTTGTTCAGTGTTTTACAGTGACAATAAATGTTGTATTACACAAATTCCTCATTCTGTTGTAGTCATGAGTGTTGAATTTGTTCATAACAAGAGTAGCCTGGCAACAGCATAGCTTGCACAACAGTCTTCTTGACGTCTGGTGTTAGGTCATCTTTTCTCCTATGAATTTCACATAGTTTATGATCAATGCCCTTAACTGTTGTCACAGTATGATTCCTGAACATAAATGTGTTGTCTCTCTCTAAGTCCTTTCAACTACCTAGAGTTTCTGTCTTCACAGGTTCATAGGTATATACTGGGCTAATGACCATCAGGGCATTTGTAAGCTTAGCAGCACAGCACAACCCAACCATGTCCCTGTGTATCATAGTTTCTATTAGGAGGAGGTATGTTAGTTCTGAAGTTTCTAAAGGTTATATGGGGGGGTGATATTTTAGTTTGGGCATAGTTACTGCCTGCCTCTGTCTATTTGAGACATGGGGCTGAAACCCAGGGTGAATTTCTGATTTCCCATCCATTGGTCAAGGTAATGCCTAAATAGGGTTAAGGATGGATTCTGCTTCATATGGATAGGGAACCTGTTCCAGAGGATGGGAATCTTCTGAGACATGTTTCTGTCTCATCAATATGGCCTATTTATGTCACAAGCAAAATTTAAGTCCTTGAATTTAGTGGTTCTCGTGCTATTCATATTGACAATGTGCAAAAGGTCCATCAGAAGCTGTATCCAAGGATGTGTTGTATGCAAGTATAGACTGCCTCTCAGTAACCTGTAGGAGACCGAGTATTGAGATGGAGTTTTAAGATGATCCTAATAGGACAATGTGTTTATACCCTGGAGTCACGTGGTAAGTAACATTTGTTGGCATTCCAGCTGTTGCATATGTCTGGTCAGGTACATGCCAAAAGAGGAACTATACTCAGTGATGGGTCTGATAAGGGCCAAATAAAGAGGCACTATGATTTCCTTGGACCTGGATGTCATGCCCTTACTTATAATTTCAGTAACATAGAATGATTTTCTTACTACTTTGGCCACATGTTAGTCAAAGGCCAGATTATTGTCTACTTCTGTTCCCAGATCCCTGACTAGTGAGTCAACTCTTAGGGGTGACTTATTGACAGAGTAATTAGCTTGGGTGACCATTTTTCCAAAAGACCCTAAAATGCAATTTTTGGTATTGAGTTTTAATCCGTGACTTTGGCACCAGTCATTTGTCTGCGTTAAACCCTCTTGTAAGATGTTTGTATCATGGGGGACATTTATGATAGCTCCCAATTTGCAGTCATCTGTGAACTTAGTCAGCCAAGGACACTTGACATTAACCTTTAACTCCAAGAAGTAGATGCCAAATAGGAGCAGTCCTAGCAAGGAGCCCTGAGGTACACTACTAGTGACCAGTCTCTTAGTGGAGGTGGTCTCATAAGTCCTGACTTTCTGGATCCTGTCTGTGAGCCAGCTGGCAATACAGTGAGTAATACAGGAGACTATTTCTGTTCAGTGATTTTGTCAACTATACTCAAGTTGGATGTTGTACTGAACACCTTAGCCAGGTCCAGGTAGGTAGCATGCACCTTTTATCTCCTCATCCATTGCCTTTGTGACCTTCTCAAAGAAATCCACCAGGTTTATTAGGCATGACCTTCCCCTGACAAAGCTAAACTGGGTTGGGTCCAGTGTCTGAACGTTATCTATCTTTGTTGATCATCTCCATAATAATTCATTCTACGGCTTTGCATATTAGACTAGTCAGATCAATGGGCCTGTAGTTTCCAGGATTGGTTGATGATTCACCCTTATGAAGTGGGATAACTGTGCAGTTCTCCATTATGATACAAAGCCTGTTATGAGGATACAATTGAAAAGTGATTCAAAATGGTCCTGACAGGTTATGTTTCAAGCTATTTAAGAGGCATCCTGAGATATTGTTGTGGGCCATTTAGGCTGTGGTTTGGGTTTTAGTGAGTGGTGCCAGGACCTGCTCCCTGCTAATAGGTGCGGAGGTTATGCTAGTAATCAAGCAGCTGGGAGTGGTTGGGGGGTTGAGCTGAATTTGTCAGCAAGCAGAATTGCTCTGTCACTCTGCTCAGTGAAGGTGGCACCACTGACCACCAGTTTGGCACATTACTGTGTGCTGTCTTTGAGGTTACAGACATAGCTGTAGAAAGGCTTGTAGGTGTCTATAGCCTGTGAGGTTATCTTGACCTCATAAATGGCCTTGTTGGACATAATTAGTCCTCCTAGTTTTCAGTTTACTTTGATTAGACAGCTCTTATCATTATGGGAGTTGCTTTTCCTGATTTTAGCAATGACTTTTTTCTTTTGTTATATGCCCTATTAAATTTAGAATTCCACCAGCTGGTCTATTTTATATCATTTGTTTTAAGGTTACATCTAGTAGGTACAGCAGCCTCTAAGCAGCCATTTACATGGTTGTACAGGGTCTCCTAGAACAATTCCATATAGGTTGCAGTGAACTTGAGATTAGGAGGAACACTGAATTTTGACAAACTATCACTTAATAGGGTGTAGTTTACTTTGGAATAGTTCCTAAGTGTTATAGGGTTTACTGGGGTCGCTGACCTGATTTTTGTTTTGAAAGAGACAGCTTTGTGGTCTAACCTCCCCAGCGAGAACATGACACTGGAGGGTGTGCAGCACTCTTGCATACTGGCAACTACCAAGACCAGTATATTTGAACCTCTAGTGGGTGTGTGCACTATCTGGTCAAAGGTATTTGTGTTATGAAATCCAGGAATCATGCCTGTGAGTTTGAAGCACTGTATGTTTCCCAGTCTATAGAGGGGTAGTTAAAGTCTCACATAAATAGGGTATTTGGTTTAATGGTGAGTGTCGCCAGCTGGTCTGCGTACAAGCTATGGGATTCTTGGGATATAGATGGTGACCTATAACTTGCCAAGATATGGTAAGGGACTTTGTCTGTGGTATTTGCATGTGGATAAACTCCAGGGCATCATCCTGTTTAACCTACCTAGGGGTATACTTGATGCTAATGTTGATCGAGACCCCTCCCCCTTTTGTTCTTGTCTGTGCAACATACAGTATGTTCTAAACGCATGGAAGGGACTGAAACCTTGGAATGCTGGAGTACTTTCTGTGGATTTAAACTATGTCTTGGTAATGGTACAGATGTCTGTATTCTCCAGACAGAGGAGAGGTTGTAGGGTGTGCATTTTCTTGTTTAGGTTCCTACATTGAGCACTAAACACTTTTATGTTCCTTTGGGTTTTATCTGCTATGATGGTAGGTTTGTCAGTTTGACATTGCCTAAAAAAGGCTCTAAGTGGGTGGATAAAGTTTTAGTCAATATTCAGAAGCCTGAGAGGGACAGGTGCAGACCATCCTTTGCAAAGCAACATGGTTTGTTAACCATATCCTCTCATGCTGACAAATATTGAACTAGGCCAGTTATTGAAGTCAATCGTCTTTTGTTCGTACCATGGAAATATTATTGGTGAAGGTAGAATGATACTCATTGCAAGGCACATACCTGCCTGAGACACATATTTAGAGAGATCAATAATGTCTCTCTTCATATGGTCCAGGGAGGTATATCTCAGGTCATTAACACCCACACGAACAATTATAGAATCATATGCATATGTAACTTGGTGTATCCTGTCTCCAGATACACAACTAACCATTATGTTCCCGTTGTTCAGTCTGGTGAGTTGGGCATCTGTATGTCATACAATGAAGTCCCCTATGATAAGAGTCTGGGTAATGTGTTTGCTTGCCTTATGGGCTTTCCTTTTGGGGCTTCACTGAATGTAGGCTTATCTGTGGTGTTTGGTGTTGCTTTTACTGACTGCATTAGAGATTGCTGAGGATAGGCATTGCCATTTACAGGCTTAGGAGGACTTTGAGGTTTGTGAAGATTGCTTTTAGTGCCTCAGCATAAGTTGGTCTATGTGTGTGGTAGACACTATGTGTAGTGGATGTAGTGTGTGTGTTCATGACAACCTCGTTTGTATGCAAGAATTTTCCCTCCAGTGAAATTGTGTATGTGCATCTCTTGCATACAGTGTTTGTTATTTTAAGGATTAAATGACTGTCTGAGAACATGAGACAACTGCCATATTGTCTCAGGATTCTCATATCTACCAAGCTGGCTATGCAGACATTTGGAAATTACCTATCTATGTTGTCAGGGTCTGTATTCGGGTGGGCTACTATGGACTGGGTAATGCAGAGGTCTCCTTGGGTGGTATCTAGGGTGTTGCACTAGGCTAGGTTATATTATGCTAAGATTTGGTAGTGTGTTATTTAACTCATTGATTCCTACAAGGGTATAGTCACCAGGAAAGAAATTTGCTGTGCATCCTACAAGAGTATACTCTTTTCTTTTTGTTTGTTGTTTTTTTACAGGAGACTACCTTGTACTTTGAATTGAATATATTTGTCACTGTTTTCAAAGTCTAAATGACTGTCTGAGAACATGAGACAACTGCCATATTGTCTCAGGATTCTCATATCTACCAAGCTGGCTATGCAGACATTTGGAAATTACCTATCTATGTTGTCAGGGTCTGTATTCGGGTGGGCTACTATGGACTGGGTAATGCAGAGGTCTCCTTGGGTGGTATCTAGGGTTTTGCACTAGGCTAGGTTATATTATGCTAAGATTTGGTAGTGTGTTATTTAACTCATTGATTCCTACAAGGGTATAGTCACCAGGAAAGAAATTTGCTGTGCATCCTACAAGAGTATACTCTTTTCTTTTTGTTTGTTGTTTTTTTACAGGAGACTACCTTGTACTTTGAATTGAATATATTTGTCACTGTTTTCAAAGTCTAATTTCTGAAGTCCTCATAAAGTTACATTCATAAAGCTAAGGCAGCAAGGTGGCATCTACAAGCTGGCATGATTTGCTAAGTATGACAGTGAAATGGTCAGCATGGGATGTACAGAGCTGGAGTTAGTAGGGAGCATTTACAAAAATTTAAGACGAATGGAACATAATTCTATGTTTACATTAATAATGCAAAAATCCAGTATGATACTGCCATGTTTTGGTGGTGCATGCAAGTTAGTAAAAATGAAATTAACACATGGTGGGTAATGTGAAGACATAATGAGATATAAATGCTCTTTTGGCAAAGCAGTTATGACTATTATCTGTACTTTCATAATTGCATTTTCTTAAAAGCTGTGTGACCTACAGGTGAATAAATGGTGCCAACTTATACAAAATATTAAGATACATGCTGTTGTCACTGATACTTGCCATCTAACACAAACTTGTCTTAGATTAATATTGTTATGAAATGTGAAATTACTATATGCACAATTTGCACAGATTTTGCAATATTGCAAAGCTGCAATATGCTATAAACACTTGATTTATGTCATTGTAAAGCTCTCAAACAAGTGAATAATTCCCTCACTGATACCTTTGATGTATTTTGCACACCAACAGATATAATATAACCCTTTGTTTAACCGTAACACTAGTATATTTTTGCAAACAAAATGGAGTTTTTTTTTCATAAATCTGCATTATAAAGTCATCACCTACAGACAGACCTTTGATACTGGTGTATATTCCACTGACTACCAAAGAGCCATCATCTTTAGATTTTTTTTTTGTAATTCACACCATTTATTACATATTATAAATCTAATGAAGTGTGCTTTCATTGCAGGATTTTGGAGAAAAGCTCTCAGGAAGCAAGTGGTTTCCTGATATAGAAGAGATCAAAAAGCAAAGGTGTTATTTGGCTTCCAGATGTTGAAAATTAAATGAATTAACATGCAACCAATCTGCTCCTAGTCTGTTTCTGTGGAATGACTTTGCTGTAGCCACACCAGGTTACAGTTTCAGTTCTAGGAGTAGTTTTATACATAAAATTTACTTGAGAACAATACTGGTTTGCTGGATGGGCAATTAGTATTAGGGATATATGGAAAACAATGGGTGGGAAAAGTACTTAAGTAGCTTACAGAACAGACAATATTTATTTTTATTTATTTATTTTACAGTTTGTTTACTGGGATAGTCCATTGGGCTGAGAAGAGCCCGTTTTCAATGGAGTCCTGGGGAGAAAATCTCCATAAGACATTATACAAATTTAGACAAATCATTAAAAATCTGTAATACAGTATACAGTTTACAGATGAAAAACAACATTTCACTAAATATTTACAAAACCTGTCAGAAAGTATTTTCAAAATAACTTAATTTATACAGTGGAGAATATAAAAGTAGAAGTGAAAGGAGCCTTGCATATGTATCAAATGAGAGTTATAGCAGGGGTAGAGAGGATGGGATAGGAAGAGATTAAGTGTAACATAAGAAGAGAGAGAATGGTAAGACGAAGTGGCATATGAGGGGTAAAGGTGATGAGAGGAAGGGAGGGTATGGGTAGAGTTAGGCTGATAAGAGGAAGGAGCAGGATGAAGAGTGAGAGTCAGGGTATAATGTTGAGGGTAGTTATGTAGGGAGGGAGCAGGAACATTCACAGAGGGATATGAGATGGGAATGAAGCAAGGTCTTAAAGGTAGAGTGGTTATTGGTGGTGAGAATAAGAGGTGGTAGGGCATTCCAGACCTGTGCTAGAGAAAAGGATAGTAGTTGTTTACCTGGAGGACGAGCAGGCTTGTGTAATTCAATCAGATTCTGGTTGGATCTCAAAAGTTTATCAGGTAGATGCATTTTGAATGAAGAGGCTAGAGAGGGGCAGAGAGATGGATGAAAGATAAGCTTGTGGACATGAGAGAGTTGGATATAAGTAAGATGGTTGGGGAGCTCTAGCCAGTTGGGTTGGTGGAGGGCATTGCAGTGGTGACTGGAGGATTTGTAACCAGTGGCAAACTTAGACATTTTATTGTAACAGGAAGAGAGTTTAGCCTTTAGGGAAGATTGAAGGTTAGTAAGAACTGGGGCACCATATAGGAGGGAAGGAATAAGGTATGTAGTAGAGAGAACAAACTTAGTAGAGGGAGTGAGGAAGTGTTTGTGGCTGTAAAACATACAAAGTTTCTGGTGAGTTTTCTTAATATTCATTTGTAGGTGCATATCAAACTTAAAGTGTTCATCGATGAGAACACCTAAGAGTTTGGTATGGGATACTATCTTGAGGGAGGCATTGTTTTGGCTAGTAATAGCAAAAGAGTTCTTGTCAATAATGGTGTTTTTGGAGGGAGTAAATATCATAAGTTTAGTTTTTGATGCATTGAGTGCCAAGTGATTGTTTAACATCCAGCGCTCAGTGGAAGAGAAGGCCTCTTGGGTTAATTTTAGGAGGGAGGAGATGGAGCTGGCAGAACAGATGATTGTAGAGTCATCTGCATATTGGATAAGGTTAGCCTTTGGGATAGACAGATGGAACTCATTTATGAAAATGTTAAACAGTAAGAGGCCTAATATGGAACCCTAGGGTACACCTGTTGGGGTGGTAAGAAAGGGAGGAGGTGGCTTTTTTTCCATTTGACAGCTTGTTGTAACTAGTGAACCAGTTGATAGAAGAGATGGATAGATTAAGATTCAAGAGTTTGGATAGAAGAAGGTTATGAGAGATAGTATTGAAGGCCTTGGATAAGTCCAGAAGGAGGGTGGAGACTAGACAGCCAGAATTGCAGGCTTTATTGATGGCTTTGAGGAAGGAGAGGAGAGCAGTTTTAGTACTGTGGCTAGGTCTGAAACCATGTTGTGTGAGGGAGAGCAGATGGCTATCTATGAGGTAGTGTAAAAGCTGTAGATAGTTACATTTTTCAAGTATTTTTGAGATAGGGAATACGATGGCAATAGGACAAAAATTGGGAATATTGTTATTGTTGCCACCTTTGTGAAGTGGTATGATGAAGGCTTTTTTCCAGAGTTGGGGAACATAGCTTTCTTGGATTGATCGGTTTATTAGAATGGAGATTGGGAAAGCAATGGCTTCAGCAGCTACTTTTAAAAAGTAGGAAGGAAGGTCATCAGGGGCATTAGAGCAAGGTTTCAAGTTCATAAGGAGTCTTTTTATGATAGATGTAGAGATGGGTTTGATAGTGAAGTGGGGGGTGACAGCTGGTTATGTAAGTGGAGGAAGGGATAGGAGAGGATGAAGATGAAGCATTGTTAGTGAAGGATGCTGTTAGTTTGGCTATGGTATCTATAAAGAAGGAATTAAATTGGGTAGTTAGGGCCAAGTCAGAGGCATTTGGATCAGGGGAGGGATTGTCTTTCTTGCCAGGGTTGAAGAGGTTGGTGATACCATTCCAGAATTTTTTGGGGTTTGTCTTGTGGTTATTTTGGAGTATGGCAAAATAGGTTTTGTGATTGGATGTGATAAGTCTTTTGACTTTGTTACGAAATGCTTTAAATTCATTGAGGGAGGAGGGAGTTTTGTGTTTCTGGCAGTGTTTCCAGGCTTTGTCTCATAGATGCATCAAGGATATGGTTTCTTTGGTTAACCAAGGGGCAGTATTAATTTTTATTCTTTTGATTTTTGGAGGGAGCAAAAGTATTTCATAGGTTTAAAAATGTTATATTGAATTAGGTAACATCATTGTCTAAGGAGAGGGCTTTTAGACAATAGCAATGCAAGAGGGGAAAGAGGAACTTTGTAAGTCAGATTACCATAAAGGGTGGAAGCCAGAGACACAGGCTTTTAAAACCACAACAGGAAAAGGTGAGAGCACTGGGGGAAAATCAAGGTACAAGAAGTAGTTTTCCTAGAGAAGGATTCATTCAAATAAATGTTGGAACTTTAGTCCTGTGGTTAGAATTTCAGAAACCTTAGCTTAATGTCTCAGAGGGGGTGGGACAGACACAAAGAACAGGATAAAAACAATAGCAAAACAAATAGAAAGGCACTGGAATGTAACTTTAAGAAGGTAAATGATATACAGAATATAAGAGTCTAGCAGCAAAAACTGGAATTTAAACAACTGTAAAAGTACAGAAGCTCAAATCATGGAATAGGATTCATAATTTTTAATGTTTATGGAAAAATGCTATAATAACTGACTGAATGAGGTTCAGCTCTGACAGTAGTTCACAGTTCTGCCACAGCTGTGAATGAAACTTTACGATTAAGGCCCGGGACAGGGTCAAAATACAAACAGTTTTTAGAAGTAATTCTACTTATGGAAATAAGAAGTGCAGCAGAATGTATAAATGATGCTAAAATCTTGCATTAATATACAATCATCCTACAACTGCAAATGAAGCCAAAAGACTAGGGTGTCAGAACAAACTAAAAAATGCACTCAGATATATTTTTTTTTTGGCTAAAACACTGAAAAAAAGCAGAAAACTACAAAAAGGTATCATCACATAGGTCACTATAAATGTAACTTAAAATATTTAAGAATATTTCTCACACTTCAGGGCTTTCCATACCTCTCAAAGTCTAGAATCAAAGACCCTGGGCGGGTATAGCTCTGTGCTAAATATAGCAAAATTGCTAGAGAAGGATCTAATCAAATAATACCAATACTGCAGCTCTAATCCTATGGTTAGAATTTCAGAAACTTTAGCTTAATGTCTCAGTGGGGGCTGGGACTGACACAAAAAAACAGGGGAAAAACAGTAGCAAACTGAACATAAAGGTGAAGGCT
This sequence comes from Protopterus annectens, assembly GCF_019279795.1. Taxonomy (NCBI): domain Eukaryota; kingdom Metazoa; phylum Chordata; order Ceratodontiformes; family Protopteridae; genus Protopterus; species Protopterus annectens. The sequence continues at coordinate 38,101,532 of NC_056729.1, read as the reverse complement.
TAATATAAGAATGTAGCAGCAAAACTGGAATACAAACAGTTGTAAATGTATTGAAGCACAAATCCTGAAGCAGAATTCATAATATTGCCACTAATACAATCCTACCATGCACTAATACACCAGACTATACAGTAATGTACCAGTAATGTTGTTTATGGGACAAATGCTGCAATAAATAACTTAATGATACATTCTGTGAATAGGGTAAGATTAAAAGAATCCAGTCAGAGTGCATTGAGAGGAGTACAAAGAAAAAATACTAGCCAATATATGATATAATATAGTGTACTCATGCATAAAAATGCATACACATGTACTCATATATACCTATGTAATAAATACAGATAAAATATTCTCTTTAATATGAACTGTTTCCCATGTTATTGCTAATAGTATTTTACTGTAGTACAGCTGGATGAAAAGCAGGTAGTTTGTCCGTCACCCAACTCCAGCTATTTCCTTTATCAGTCTACATTGCCCTAAGCACAGTTTTTAAATTTCTCTTTAGCTTCCCAACTTATTACAGCATCTTAAATAGCTTTCAACATCTCAAGTTAGAGAGCTTTGAGGGGAGATATTTTATTTTACTACTCATTCCAATGCTTAATGCATTTAAAATTGTGTAATGCAGTCAAAATAAACTTGTAACTAAAATAATACCATTTTTAATATTCAGCCTCTGGACCTTCTTTCTGATTTTGCTTAAAACTAGAACAAAGCATACTGCTTGTAGACCAACAAAGACAAAATATATAACTGAATTTACTTCTATACTTCTCTCAATACTGGAAGATTGTCTGTGTTGCTCCATACCTACTCTTGGGTGGAACAGCTAGAAGGGCAAACTCATTATGTCATCACATTCCATCTAGAGTCCCTCCCCTAGGTATAAAATAGGTGTTACCTTCCTCTGGAGCCACTCTACATTTTCACTTTTCTCCCTCACTCAAGATAAAATAGCTGTGTCACTCATCCAGCTTTACACCTCTAATAAGTAAATTGTTATACATACATTTTGTTTATTTAGCACAGTAGGATGTATGTTATATTGTGAAGCAAAGACTGATATCATTTAAGCAGGAAAATTTCAAGCTGGATGAATATGCATACAATAACACCTGAATTTTGAATGATTGATGCACTTTAGTTTCCGTATTTGATAAGTTGGTAAATTTATATTGGTAATGCTCTCTCTGATGTGAAGATAGAACATTCTAATATGAGCAAATATTGAGCAGCTATTGGCCCTTGTTGTAATACAGAAAAGTAAGCAACACAGGCCTCTACTGTTGTAGTACCTTGATGTGAAATGTTAATATTTAATAGCTAATGTATCATATGATGCCTGTAGTCAGCCAGTCAGTATAATATGATCAGAAAGGCTAAGCAATGTGATATGGTCGCAAAGGATGTGCTGTTTTGTTTTCTATATTCTGTGCTATAACTCAATACAATTGACTCTGTGTTGCATTATGCCTAACACAAGAGGAACAGTGCCATCTTAGATCTCATACCTGATGTGTCTGTCTAATAAAGCTAAAGCTAAGACTCTATATCTGCTCATCTATTACTGCTAAAGTATTTTCTACTGTTTATCCTTAGTTCAAATGGCATACAAGTCATATTATTCTATTTGCCATCTCTATCTCCCCTTTCATTACATGTTCTTTCTTATCTTTAATTTCTAGTATTAGCCACCCAAGTAGCTGCACCATATACAGCATCTGAGCTCTGAATTATCTCCCTAATGCGAAGCAGCTATTAACAGGCATCCATTACTGACCAGCAAATATAAAGTATTAAATGTATGCTGCAGTTCAAATCTTTAACGTGAGCAGTTTCCCATGCTATTGATAAAAATTTTACTGTAGTGTGACTGGATGTGAAGTAGTTAGTTTGTCCAGCCGCCCAACTCCAAATTTCCTTTATGTCAGCCTACACTGCCCTAAACACAGTTTAGAAATTTCTCTTACATTATTGTTGCTAGATATCTGACCTTTTACAGTGTTTCAATAGCTTTAGGTATCTCTAGTTAGAGCTTTGAGGAGAGATATTTTGTTTGACAGCTCAGTCCAAAGCTTAATGCATTTAAAAGTAGCATAGTGCATTAAAATGAAACTAGTAACAAAAATAATACCCTATTTTTCAATATGCTTAGCAGTAATCCATTAACACAGTCCAGTTTACGCATTAATACAGCCCCCAGACCTTATTTTGATTTTGCATAAAACTAGAACAAAAATAACACTCATTGACCAACAAAGACAAAATACATAACTGAATTTAATCCTGTACTTATTCTCTTTCCAGTGGGAGATTGTCTCTGTTGTTCCACACCTACTCTTATGTGGAACCCTCTTCATTCTTCTACCCTGTCCACAATTTCCACCCACCTCCTTACTCTACTCTTACTCTCAAGCTTGCTCCTGCCACTCTTACCTCATGGAATCAGACCATCTTCCTTACCCAGCCCACATGTATGTATTCCTATACATATAACACTTACCAACTCATATATTCAACTAGCCTCCCCTCTCTTACTTTCTCCTTAACTGACTCCACATTACTCCATACTTACTAAACTCCATAACATATAGCTCCCTGTATAGCCATTAGTCTACTATCCTCGCCTTCCTTTCCCCTCTAACTAATGAATTCCTCACATCCTTCAACCTAATGAATTTTCCACTACACTGCCACACAATTCCCTACTGCCACAGCCATGCTCTCAGTCAGCAAATATGATTTCCCACACTACACTCTCCTACAACTTTTATCACATCAGATAGTAATATGTAGCCCTACCTATTCTCCAGCTTCTATGCTGTTTAATTTACTCTATCACACTAGCAAATCCCTCTCATAAGCACCATACACCATCCTCCACAACACAGCCTGTCCATCATAATATTCCAAACTCCCATTTCCCCATAGCCCCAACTATCTACATTCACATCTTCAAAAAAGTATTACCAGAACAGAAGCAAACTTACTACAAACAAAGCTTATATTAAAAAAATAATAAAAATAAGCTTAAAGCCTTCATTCTGTTCTCATCACATAAATTATCTCTCAGTGGTGACATCCATCATAACCCTGGACCAACACACCAAACTCAAACTATCCATGACTTTACCAACAATCTCCTCCCACCCATACACACAAACAAGACAAAAAGCAGTTGATCTAACTCTATACAACATAAACTTCCACAGCATAAAGAATAACATTCTTGCATTTCATGCATGGATACACACAAACAACTCAGAAATAAAAGTTTTAATAGAAACATGGCTAAAAGAGGGCATAAAGAATGAAGAAATCTTCTCTCCAGGATATGCTAGCCTTAGAATGGATTGAAAAAAAAGAAAAGGGGTGGAGAAGCTATAATCTTTCAAACTACCCTAGAAATCTTCTCTCTCCAAACTACTTTTGCTCAAAACAGTACAGCTGAAATTCTTCTGCTCTCTTTTAAACTAAATAACAATAAAAGCATAGTTATCATTGGTATCTAAATACCACTAGGAAATAACATCTTTATTGCTGAAGAATTCCAGAACTGGGTCTCTACCAAAATTAAACAAGAAACCATCATAAATGGAGATTTTAACATAGACTGTCAAATATTAAACAATTATACATCAAACCAAACCATTAACCTATTTGGGTTCACCTACCTTTTCACTGCTGCTACAAGATATAAAACAATCATCAGACTTTACTACCATAGACATGATATTGTCAAATTCCCCAAATAAAATTAGTACCATTAGCTATCTCCCTGATATCTTAAGTGATCACATTTCAGCCTTTGTTATAAGGAAGCAAACCAATATACATAAGCAACATTTGGTACAGTAATGCAAGAAACCTTATCAAATTTAATAGTGAGACACTAACTGCAGCCCTAAAAGCAGTCAACTGGGATTCATTACATATCATTCCACTAGATGAAGCAGTTATACTGTTCTTCACACCTTACACTCTCTAGCCTCAATGAGATCAAAACATATCAAAACCATATCTACCCCATGGTTATCTACCCCAACTAAAACACAAATGAAACAAAGAAACAGAGCATGGAAAACCTGGCAATCTAATAAAATTGATACAACCCTACAAATATTTAAGTTCCTAAGAAACAAAATCAAACACAGAATCAAAAAGGATAAATATATCTTTCTATTTTAACATCCACAAAACTAATGGCATCAATCCTAAACATTTCTGGTCCTCTGTAAATGGCCCTCTACATCCAGGCCATGTCACCCAACCTATACCAAACAATATATCAGACTCAAAGACATCTAGCTAACTGGTTCAACTCCTTCTTCATTCAGTCACCTCTCTACCAAATAACATCCCCAACACTCAAACAACAGCCATACCCATGGTCCACACAACTCCTAACCAATCATTCTCTTTTCATCCAGTAACAATAGACACAATAAAAAAGACTTCTTAAGCTCATACCCACATCCTTATCCAGTATCCATACTAATCAATAACTCTATCAAGCAACACTATGTCCCATCACTTTGGAAAAAATCCTATATCATCCCTCTTCACAAAGGTGGCTGCTCCACTGAACTCAATGAATATATACACATTACCATGCTCTCCCTCCAGCTACAATACTAGGCAAATGAGTACAATCCCAATAGTTAAAATATATCACCAACAACAATCTATTTTCACCACACAACACAGCTTCCATTCTCACCACAGTACCACCACAGGCCAACTAAACTTTATAACAGTCATTAACCAAAAAACTAATTCAATTAACCTAGCTTAAGCTGTACTCTTAGATCTCTCAGAAGCTTTCAGTAGTCTCCCATATTAAAGACTTGCAAAAATTAACCTGTCTTGGACTCAGTACTCCACCTGTCTCCTGGTTCAGTAGCTATCTTATCAACATTTCCAAAGCTGTAAAGTGGCAGAACACGTTCTCTCCCTTTCTTTCCATCTCAGTTGTAGCTCCACAAGGATCCATACTTGGACCTCTGCTCTTTAATATATTTATTAATGACCTCCATATACCCAGTAATCACACTACCTTTATTCAATACGCAAACAACTCAACTCTTGTCTGCACTGCCAAAAACATGAACAAATTGCAAAATCCAACACAAGAATACCTTGCATTGGGGATTTCCAAGATGGCTGTACATTGAGTAACAGCTTAATTTCAGCTCTCCCAGTGTGAAAACAGAAACTCAGAACAGAGAGACAGTGAACTCATTTTTTGGGTAAATTTGAGTAACTGCCTACTAACTGCACTTCCTGGATGCCAGCAAAAAAGAAATTCAGAGAACCAGAATTAAAATCAGCCACAAAGGGTGATGAAAAAACACTGACTGGGAAGAATTCTACAGCTGTTCAAAAAAGAGCAGTGCAAGCTCCAGCGTTGGTGCAAGACATTACTTCCAGTAACCTAAAGGATAAAACAAGTCAATTGTACCCAGAGCTGATTAAAATAAACAAAATATTGATGAAGTATACCAACTCAAATAACAAAATGCTGGATAAAATGGAAGAAGCTTTAAACAGATATTCAGATGAGGTGATAAAACTACAAAAATTAGAGGTCAAAATAAAGAAAAGACTGGCTGAATATGAGACTGCTGAAGAAGACGTTTCAAAAAATAATAGAATTAAAGGACAGAGCACTCAGGGAAAACCTGAGATCTTCTGCTGTATCAGAGAAGCTGAAAGGAGCAGACTGTATTAATTTTATGAAAACACAAATAAGCAACTGGACTGGTATTCCACAGCAGGAGTTATTAATTGAAAAAGGGCACATCATATGTATGCTCCAAACCAGGCCATGAGAAAGCAACCTAGACCCTTAATGGTAAAGATGCAATCCTACCAGCAGAAGGAGTTGATTCTGACAAAACTGTGATAAAAGGACAAAGTACTAAAAGGGGAAGACAGTAAAGTGTTCATAGAAGATGATTACTAACTGTACACCAGACAGAAGAGGAGTAAATTTATTCCACTAATCGGGAATGTTGCAAAGCAGGCAAGAGTTTCAAACTGCTCTATCTCTAGATATTTTCAGAATATTTTTTCCTGCATAGACAAAATCATTTTTTGATGCAGAACATCCTAAGCAGAAAACATAAACTTTTATCCAACAAAAAACGAGCTGTGAAACAGAAGGAGATTCTGCTTCTTGTTCTGGTAATAAAGACCCCAGAGAGACTGTGCCAGTGAAATCTTTTCCAGTGTTTCAATGGAAAATGCTTAAGAGACAGAAAAAAATCACAAGAGTTGACTAGAAGGACTGAGAGTATGTTGGAAAGACAGCAGAGACTGGATTTGGGAAATGAAGATAAACAGGAATAAAACCAGCAACTCAGAAATTTTCAAATTAATGTGGGGTTATAAAGCATTAATCATATTTGTGAAACATGACAGAACAAAAAAAACTGGAGATACTGGACTTTTTGACTTTGTAAACTTGTAGGGGACTCTAAAGCATATTTCACATTTCATGTTTTTAATGTTTTCAGGAACACCTAGGAGAGGGGAAGAGGAATGAAAGAGATGAGTTAACTGTAAGTAAAACAAAGTTTTGTTCTTAACAGCAATATTTGTATAGTGTATGATATCTGCATGCTACAGTTATTTTCAAGGCAATGGGGATACTAAAGTAAACAAGTGATTATTGTTTCCTTTTTTCCTTCTTTTATCTTTCTCCTTGTTCAGTTTTAAGATTTGTAGGCACTACAATGTAAAAAAAAAGAAGAAGGAGAAAAGTCTGTTCAAAAAAGTATGATACAAGAAAAAACAATGTGCTTTTTTCATTCTTGCATAGGGAAAAGACTGGATTAATGCTCTTGGCTTTATCTAATAACAGGTTTTAAGGGAAAGCAAATAAATAAAAAAGAATATTGGATATAACAAAGCTCTCCTCTAGCAAATAAATAAATAAATAAATAAAGACTTGTAGAAGCAACTCTGTATTTGGTTCTCATGTCACAATGGAGACAATCTGATAAAGAGAAATAAAAACAGAATACTTATTTCTTTAAATGGCATTCTTTCAACAGCCAGGAGATAATGTTTTCTGAAAGCATTCAAGTGTTTTCTTAGTCTGAGACAGAAATAAAGATAAGACAACACCAGACAATGCATAGTAGAAGCACAGACTGCACCATGTATCTTAGCATGAGTGACCTTCCTTTAGGGTAACCCAAGTTTGTGAGTGTGACTGTCAGTTTGGGACAATTGTTACTATTAGGAGGGTAAAACTTCAATATTTGAAGATATATATACTTTTGTGTGTTAATATTAAGTTAATAGTTTTTTGTGATATATTGCGGGTGTATTTGCTTTTTTTGTTTGTTTTTTTTCTTGCTGTTGTTTGTTTGTTTGAGGGTTTTCAATAACACATAAAGTTTTATAAGATGTGACATAAGCTCAAGTGGATATGACATGAAATAACTGTATAAAATGTCAACCTGACAAACATTAGTTTGCGCTTGTAACACAAAAAATGTTGCAGGTATGATGGGGAAGAAAGAGGTAACTGGAAACATATTTTCTGGGAGCATAATGAGTTGGCAGACTTTAACAATTCTCTGCAGACTGCTCTGTCAGAAGTGCTGGGTTAGAGAACTGGTGTAACAACGGAAATTATTTTTTGAGCTAGGATACAGAATACAAATTGCCTAGACATAGTAAGGCCTTGGTGAGTCTAATTATGGTGGCTGTCAAAAAAGTAATTATAAGAAAATGGAAATCAAAATCTAAACCAACTGTACTAGAATTAGTGAATATAGTAAAAGAGATAAAACAACTAGAATTGGGATCTTTAGAAAAGGGTAGGCGCAAATTACAGGTCTATATTATATCCTCGAACGCTTAAAAAAGCGAATGCTGATTGATCTAACTTATTTTCGCGAAACTGCAAAATATCGAAGCAGCAGAAACTCGAATTTTTTCCTAGGGAAAGAATTTGGTTGTGCATTTCTGTTGCTTCGGTATTTTCAGTGTTATGGTGGAAAGTTACCGGTCAAATTCAGGTAAGTGTGCGATTGTGTGGATGTGAGTCTTAGGGTGATTTAGGTGAGTTAGGGTTAGGGCTCGGGTTAGGTGTGTGTGCGATTGAGTGGACATGAGGGTTAGGGCAGATTTAAGTGAGTTAGGGTTAGGGAACGGGTGAGGTGAGTGTGCGATAGTAACGGACCTTAGGGTTAGGGTTTGGGTTAAGGTAAGTGGATAGTTAGTGGTGTGTGCATAGTTTAGTGTAGGGTTAGGTATCAGATTTTAGGTGTATGTGTGTGGATTTCTGTTTGTTTGGTGTGCTTGTGTTGTGTGCATGTGTTTTGGATCAGCGATTTTTTTTTCCCTGGGAAATAAATTGCTGATCTGACAGTTCGAGATTGTAAGCTTTCACTTAAATTAGGTCGATCAATCAGCGTTCGCCTTTTTAAGCATTCGATGATATAATATAGACCCCAAATTACATAGGAAAAATTGGGAATTGTGGGAAAAATACATGCAGAGGAGGAACAATGTTTAAAAGAAGGCAGGATTTGAATGAGCTATGTAATGTTTGACTGACAATGACCAGACAGACTATAAGTGAAGTATGATGTTTGCAACTACAATTATGTCAATATGATTTGTTTTCATTTATATAAATGTATGATTGCCTATGTCATACGTGAAAATTTAATAAAGATGTTTTTTTCTTTAAAAAAAAGAATAACTTGCATCTATTGAAACTTTATCAGAACATTCTATGATAATACAAATAAAACAGGTATCTCATACAAAACTCCTTGGTGTCATTATTGATGACAAACTAAAATTTGTTCAGCACATAAATGAAAAAGTAAGAAAAACCCATCAAAAATTAGGCAGTTTCTACAGAATATCCCCTTACCTGACCAACTCCTCAAATATACACAGATCGTCAGTATTTGTACTTCCCATACTCCTCCATGCTGCACCAATACAAATCAACCTACTCTCAACTGAACCTCCTGCTGCACCAAGATGAATCAACTTACACTCAGCTGAACCTCCTGCTGCACCAAAATGAGTCAACTTACACAGCTGAACCTCCTGTTGCACCAATATGAATCAACCTACACTCAATTGAACCTCCTGTTGCACCAATATGAATCAAACAATGCTCAACTGAACCTCCTGCTGCACTAGTACCAATCAACCTACACTCAACTGAAGCTCCTCCTGCACTAATGCCATAAACCTACACTCAACTGAACTTCCTGCTGCACCATTATGAATCACTCTACACTCAACTGAACCTCCTGCTGCACCAGTAGCAATCATCCTCCACTCAGCTGAAACTCCTGAATCAGTGCTGTAATAAAGTTGCCAAATATGCAACCGACATTCCTTATAAGACACACTAGTGTATTTTTATTTATTTTACATTTGTTGACTGGGATTGTCTGACTGAGTTGAAGAGCCCTTTTTCAGAGGAGGCCCGGGAGAAAAGCTCCAATATTTTAAACAATTTTCATTATAAATTATCATTAAACAACAATGTTACAGGATTATTACAAGGCATTAAGTAGGAATACAATGTTATACAGTGTCAATAATCAGGAATATAGAAAAACTATTTCAAGATGTATAAAAGGAAATATGTCATTAAGATGAATATAATTTTTGGGGTAAGTGGTTACAAAAACCCAGTTTTATCATAATGTAGCTGCATGAAGGCAAGACAGTTACAATAGAATGCTTCTTTGAGGCGATTTACTTAATAGATTTTAGAAGACAGTAGAAAGAGTAGTCAAGGGAGATTAGAGAGAGCTAGTGAGAAGAGTGAGTTAAGGGCAGAACTTAGATTAAGGCATGAGAAGTAGGGTATGTTTAAGGGGGGAAGAGTGTAGTGGCAGAACCAGTGAATTTTAAAGTGCTCTTTGTTGGATGTCTTAAATTGTCTTGCCCTGCAAAAACTAGTTTGGTTGGAACCTTCTCACTCCCTAACATTCTGGCAATTAACAACTGTACAAAAAACTCATTTACAAACCAAACAAATGCCCAGACTATGTACTCCAGATGTATTCTCCAAACTGACCTCTCTGTTCTAAAAACAAAATGCTCCTTCTAGTAACTGCTGCAAACAACCATCCAGGTGACTCCATATACTCTTCACAAGTTATCAGTCTATAGAACAACCTTCTCTTGCAGCTTAAACAAATTGACAATAATTACAAAATGTAACTGCTTCTCAAACAAGATCTCGTTAACTCTTGGCTCTTATCACCTGAATAAAACTTGCCCCACCTAATACAATCCTCCTTACCCCCTCCCATCTCCTGTAACCACTTTATGTTGACACTAATACATCCTACTCCCTTGACTCCTCCTTCTTTCCTACATTCTCCACAAACTTCCCATTAGACACCCTGTTAAATGTTATCCTTCTATTTACATTTCAGTCACTCATCCTATAGCCTTATCATCTTATCTCCCTCTCCACCATTGGATTAAACATATTGTCAATCGATGCTACTCTGTGTTATTCTATGTATTATATGTTTTTCTATGTATATGTTATTCTATGCAATAGAAGTATGTATGCAACATTTATTCTATGTTATTGTCTGTATAAGATTACATTTTTTCATCCCAGGCCTCCACTTAAAAGGGCTCATTTCACCGACACTTTCGGACTATCTCTGTAAAAAAATAAATACATAAATAAATAAATAAAAATACCACATTATGAGGCTGAGAGATTTCTTGAATTATATGGGGAAGCAAGTTACCTAATCATTGTCATAGTAGCAGATGCAGGTAGATTCTGTAAAGAGATTCTCTTCAAGTATATCTTTGCAACCTTTAATGGTTTCTGTTTTTGATGTCAGTAGGCAGGTAGTAGGTCCCAATCTAGAGAAGGTTACAATAGTTTTAAATGAAGGATGTATCAGAAAATAATTGTTGTCATATGTACTTCTCATTTCAAAAGGGTTATCTTACAAAGACTATTTCATTCATGGGGAGCGGGTGTGACAGTGCTTTGGAACCTTGTAAATAAGAACATAAAAGTGGCCCTTTGAGGCACTGAAAGACAAATTACAATCGTGCATATGGGGTTCTGCTAAAATAAGGAATCTCGATTTTATTCTCTGCTGCCTGAATTCTGTGAGTATTGAGGACTTAATGCATAATGAGGAAAGGATGGTCATAGTCCAATACAGGTATTAAAATATTTTTGACAATGGCCCTGTGATTCTTTTTTTTTTCAAAACAGGTTTATTGTTTTAACATATAAGAGAAATATCATAACAATTTTATACAAGTAATTAAAAATAGGTATTATTATAATATTCAACAAAACAACTAAAGTATTTACAAAGACATCCACTACAATCAGATCAATTAATTAAACTAAAATACCATGTTATTGAAATTAAAATTTTTTTAACAAATTTTGTAAATTATCCCATACAATATAATAAGATGTTTTTCTATTTGTTCTTGTCCTAATTGTGTTTATTTCCATATGGCACACTATATTCATAACATTTTTAAATTCATTGAACGAAGGAGGTGTATCTGAAATCCAATTTCTAGTTATTATTTTCCTAGCCACTGCTAGAATAGACCATAACAAGGGAAGCTTAACCTTTCTAACACTTTGAGGTACAGGTGTGTTAAATAATATAAGAAATTTAGAAATAATGAAATTATCTGTAAAAAGAGACTGCAAAAATTCATTAATTGACTTCCAGTATTCTTTCAATTTTATACAGTCATAAAACATATGAGCCCAGTCAGCATTAATTTCTACATTACATTTCTTACATAAATTATCTTTATTATTTATTTTATTCATCATCAAAGGTGTATAAAAAGATCTATGTAAAAATTTCCATGTATAAAGTCTCCAGACAATGGAAGACATAGTTCTATAAGCAGATTCCAATATATATTGTTTATCTTGTTGATTTGGTGGGTCCCCATTAATAGAAGTGAAATAATTCCAGTATGAATCTACACTGTAAAAAGTTTCTTGTCTGATAATTTTATGTATGTATGAAAGTTTACCTTTATCAGAAACTTTATGTTGTAAATTTAATATCAAGTAATCAATCAGTGTTGGAATAGATTCTTTAACTGTTATAGACATTAGATCTATTTTATTAATGAGATGTTGTCTAAAGGTCTGAACCTCTAACCAGCAAGTTTCTCTTAGATCAAATTCTTGTTTTAAGAAATCTAGATTTTTAACTTTATTATCAGATATCAACTGATACCAGTACTTTAGATCATTATCTATAGTTAAATGAGTTCCTTCAGAAGTAGATGACAAAAGCATACCCTGAGTATACATTATAGGGAATACAATAAAATTCCATTCCCTATACTTAGGGTGCATGAATATAAAGTTACGATAACTAATAATAATATTTAATGGGTAACAAACCATATGTTTAGGTGTAATAGGTGAAGTACAAAATTCCTTTAGTAACCATAACATGGAGTTATTTACAATCATATTTTTATGTGTTAAGGAGATTTTCATGAAGTGCATACTAATTAGCTCCCAATAATCTTTCCATTTTGTGACATATGACTGATCTATTAATAAAGTAATAACTTTTACAATAGAAGAGATAGTATATAAATTAAAGTCTGGAAAAGAAATACCCCTGGAGACCAGCTATTAGTATGTTTCTTTAATGCAATCCTAGGTCTATTAGGTGCCCATAGGAAATTTAACATTAGTGTATTCAGTTTCTTGATAATTATTTTTGTAGGTGGAAGTATTATTGATTGTATTAAGTATAAAATCTTGGGGAATATTATCATTTTAATAATTGTAAGTCTCTCCTCCATAGTAAAAAACATATTAATCCAGGTATTAAAAATATTTTGTATATTAAGAAAACAGGTATTATAATTATTATATATAATAGATTTAATATCTTTAGATAGTATTATACCTAAATAAGTTATCTGACCTGAATTGGGTACATATTTAGTAAAATCACTAATGAGAATATTTTTTTGTGAATATATAGGTAGTATTTTAGTTTTTTCTTCATTGAATATTAAACCAGAAATACTTTTAAAATTCATCATTTTATCAAATAGAGACTGCATAGAAGAATTAGATCCTGCTGATGTAATTAGAACATCATCTGCAAAAAGTTGAATTTTGAATGTTGTATTTTCATCTATTTCAAAACCCTCTATGTCAGTACTGTTTCTGATCAAATTAGCCCAAGGCTCCATTACTAAAGTGAATAATAGTGGAGAAAGTGGACATCCTTGTTTTGTACCTTTAAGAATGGGTATTTTTGTGAAACATATGTTCCTACCTTAATATAAGCCAATGTTCCTTTGTATAAATGCTCAATTAGATTTACAAATGCATCTGAGAAGTTTGTGCACTTCATTAAGGTAAACAGATAGTCCCAACTTACTGAATCAAATGCTGAACTTATATCAAGACTAATAAGTGTTAAATCTTTCTTTTTCCTATTTGCAAAATCTATTAATGTTAAAGTTCTTCTTATATTATCAAAAGTATTTCTATTTACAATGAAGCCTGTCTGATCTATATCTATAATGCCGGGAATGATTGTCTTCAATCTATTAGCAAAGATATTCATAAACATTTTATAATCAACATTAAGTAATGAGATGGGCCGATATGAAGAACATCTAGTTGGATCTTTATTAGGTTTCAAAATTGGCGAAATAAATGTATATTGCCAAGATGGGGGGGTTATTAACTCAGATTGGGCCAAAATAAAAACCTTATGTATTAATGAATATGTACTTTTAGAAAGGATTTTATATATCTCTGGTATAATACCATCATTACCCGGTGCTTTGTTTGATTTAAGCTTATTTATTTGTGTAATAACTTCTGTATATGAAATACTCTTGTCCAATAGTTTAATCTGTTGTTTATTAAGCTTTTTATTCATGTTTGTGGTTATAAACTCCTTTATTTTATCTTTAGGTTCCATGTTAATGTTATTATGGTTAATTTTGTGAAAGTGATTTCTAAATTCATCTAGTATTTCTGGTATACTAGAAACATTCTTTTTTTTCCTTAGACAAAAGATTTCTTTGATATGGTTTTGTTTATTCAACCTTTTTGTTTTATTTTTAAGTCTATGTAAGTATTTTGGGCTTATTGAATAAGACAAAAACTTGTATTTCTCTAAAGTTATTTTAACTTTATGAGTTAAAATTTCTTTGTATTTCTCATTTAGTTTGTTTATTTCTTCAATAACTTTCTTGTCCATAATATTTTCTTTATTATTATGTTTATTAGAGTCTAATTTACTTTGAATATCTAACAATTCCTTATCCCAAGATTTCCTTTTATTATTATACCATCTGATACTTTGTCCATATAGATATGATTTTAAGGCATCCCAAACATAAACAATGGAGACTTCAGGAGTATTATTTATGTCTAAACAATGTTTTACTTCTGAAAGTATATATTCTTTATAGTCTTTTAGTTGAGTTAAGTATGCTGGTATCCTTTTGATCTGAACATTATGAGTATTTTTTATCATGAATTCAAAAACAATTAAATTATGATCAGATATAGGACATGAAATGATTTTGGAATTAATTAAATCTGTTACCATCTGGTTAGAAATAAAGACCCTATCTATTTTTGAATAAGTTTTGTATATGTTAGAAAAAAAGGTGTATGGTAATGACTTTGAATCTATCTGATTATTAATATCATTCAAATGATAAGAATTAGCAAAATCATTTAAATGTTTTGCATTAGATGTAATTCTTCTTTTCCCTATAATGGTAGTATCACTTTCATGTAGTATACAATTAAAGTCACCAGCTAAAATAATATCTCCTATAGAGAATGATATGATCTTATCAATATGATGTTTCACTGTATTAATACCAATTCCAGGTATCCAATATACATTAATTAAAGTGTAAGTCTTCCCATTAATTTGTATTGTAACCATACAAAACATTCCTTTGTCATCCTGATAAGACTTAATGGTTTTAGGAATGGGCATACTTTTATTCCATAAAATAGCCACTCCTCTTTTTTCTGAGTGTGCTCTGAACTAACCAATACTGTATATTTGTTTGTGGCTAGTTTATCAATATCTTTTTCAAGAGATGGGTTTCTTGCAGGAAGACTAAGTTGGCCTTATGTAAATTAATGTATCTTATTAGGCTTGCCCTTTTACATGGATTATTCAATCCATTAATGTTTAAAGAAATTCCTTTTAAAGATGTCATTTGGCATTTTTAAAACTTAAGAATCTTATGATCAAAATAACAAATAACAAGATAAGTAATGTTACATCTCCTCCTTTAGGTGTACCTTTAAATATAGCTGTATTTATTGAATCTCTTATGGGATTTTGTATAGGATTCAATTTTGTTTGTAGTGACAATGAATGTACAAAATATATTTTGGATGTCAAAACTACATACAAATAACAACGAACAAGTGAAAATAATGTAAGGATTAAACCTTGCATCCAGCCTGGAGTTATAAACTCCAACTTAGAGTAGTATTTACCACTCAAGTTAACCCCCTACCCTAAGCAGCAGTACCTCAGCTACCACCGTATCAATTTAATACTAGTTATATTTAACTGAGGTTAACAGTTTTCAAGTTCAATTATCTAGCAAGACAAGACTAGACATTTGGTAAAACAGCATCATATAAACTAAAATAAACCTTTTTTTTAAAAAAAAACTGTTCATACTACTATATACATCCATGTAATATAAAACACTTGTATTCAAATAGCATTCAAATAATCTTGATGTTAGAAATCAAGAGGAGAGAAAAATAGGTTCTAACATTCATTTAAATCAAAAACTTTGGCTAATATGATTCAGACATTACATATATTAAGATGCATCTATTTTCTGTCATGTAAATGCAATTAACAGCTTCCAAAAAAAACCTTGAATTGCTTGTATATGAGCATTTACTCAAACTCATTATTGTCAATAGAATAAAGTATTATATTCATAGAAATTGTTATAAATCATACTGCATAGTTATGCAGATTCTCAGAAACACTTATATATATATATATATATATATACATACACACACACACACACACACACACACACACACACACACATATACAAATATATATATACACATGTATACACACTCACACACACACACACACACACACACACACACACACACACACACACACACACACACACACACACACACATATATATATATATATATATATGATCTCACTGAGTTATGTCCTTACTGAGCACCATCTTACTTGCTGTCCCTACAATAAATCTGTCTGCTTTATACAAAATAATGCACAGCAAACACATTTTAGTAACCAGATTTTACAACCATGCTATACTACTGCTTTAAAATATATCACATGACAATTTCTTCCAGTATAGAGTTATAAAATTATTTATGCTTGTCAATCAGATGAATTAAATGAGTTATAGTAATGTATATGTTTGGAACATAAGTTTTTAACACAGATTATTAAGCTGCTGTTAAGTAGATTTTCAAAAACTCTTGAATAAATGTTTCATTTTCTATGCCTTCTAAAATAAGACATTTACTTACTACAAGAAACTGTATCATTTAAACTCATTATAACTGACATATTTTATGAATTATAACATAGATATTTAAGTAATTTTATAAAATAACTCACATTTAGATGTTAAAGAGTTCATTTTCCTTCACATAGTCGCATTTGTATCATTTCTATTTCCTGGTAGAGTGTCATTGCTGAATCTGTGATGTGTCAGTGTGATATCTAGGTCAAAGGTGAGACTAGCTGCTTTCAGCTCCTCTGTGAGAATTCTGAGAGTTGAAGCTTTTGAAGTAGCTCATGGACACTGTGCATGAGACAGCCCACATCCCAGATTGTCTCTCTTAACATTTTGGTGGGAAACTTATTAAAAACTAGTGACAAACATTCATTTAGCAGTGTAAATGCATCTAAACATGACAAAACCTTCACAATGTATTTTACAGGTTATTACAGACTCTATGTAAGTGAAATTAAGCCCAAAATTATTAATAAGTAATAAAACTCAATATTTTTGTCCCAACTCAATTTTTATGCAAATCTTATTATTTACTGTGTCTATATGATCAAAAGCATTTCTATATATTAATAAAGAAAAGAAAAAGAGAGTAGAAAGTAAAAGGGTGTAAGGCAGAAATAAAAAAATGTAAGAGAAAGCTATAAGAAGTATATACAATGAAATATTACTTACTGTTTATATTAATAGAGTTAAAAATAAAACATATTATTTACTATTATTTAGTTCTAATTATTATTAGTTAAAGCATGACAGATTATTTACAAACAAGCATAAGCAGTGTAATCAAGAAAGTATAATTAGGAATAGCATTTGAAGAACATATAAACTTTTTACAAGGAATAAATATGTTATTATTCTATTAATCATATTTTCATTACTCTTCTCTCCCTGCCTTCCCCCACCCTTCACCCACTACATAATCTAAATAGAATGTCATTGTTTAAACAAAGAAAAGAAGAAAAGGAGAAGAAAAAATAAAAAGATAAAGAAAAAAAATGTATCAAATTACTAACCTTACTTCTCCTTTTCAGAAAGAGAAACAAGTTGAATCACAACTTGCCATTAAATCTCCAGATATTTTGACTAGTTATGAAACAAAACATTTCTTTGCACACAGAGAATAACTTTGATTAAATCTTTTTCAAAATATTTGTTGCTTCTTGGAAATGCAGGAACTATATTTAAAAAGATTAATAATGAAATAAAATGATGAGAGAAAAAAAACCTAGAACAAATCATTTGTTTTTTAGTCTCTTCTTCTTCTCTGAAGTCTTCCACGAAGTTTCAGTTGCCAGTCTCTTTAATGAAGGACTAGCCCATTCCATTTCTTCTATTTTATCCAAAATCTTATTTTTTTGATAAACAGTAAAGCAGAGTCCAAGTCATCGAAAATTTTAGGACCATCAGGAAGGAAGATTTTAAGCTTGGCAGGAAACAGAAGGTATGTTTTAAACTGTGCTTTTTTAAGCTCCCTTATTAGTGGCAGAAAAACTTTTCTTTTAGCTATTACCATGGAAGAATAGTCATTGTCAAAACGCACAGTTGTCTCATTAATCTTAACAGGAGCTTTAGCCCAAGCAGATTTAAGAACCATCTCTTTATCAAAAGATGATAAAAATCTAACTATAACTGATCTAGGATAGTTTTTGTTAGAGTTAGTATTAGCTATAGATCTATGTGCTCTTTCAATACCAAAAGAGAATGCTTCTGGTAAGTCTAAAGCTTTAGGGAGCCATGTTGTTAAAAAAGAAGTAATATTGTTACCTTCAATATTTTCTGGCGGTCCAAAAATCCTAATGTTATTGCGCCTAAATCTATTTTCCAGGTCATCCAGCTTTGTTTGTAAATGTGTATTTTGTTTCAGCAGAAACTCAATGTTGATTTCCTCTTCTTGTATTCTATTTTCCATGTCATTCACAGCTTCTTCTATGCCTGTCATCTGGATCTTCTGTTGTTGCAGGTCTATATGTAACAAGTCTATTTGTTTTGTAGTTTTTTCTATGAAGGTGTCTATTTTAGTATCCATTTTATCCATCTTAGCAGTAAGTTGCTGGATTATAATTATCAGAGACTGAAGTTCTTTCTTGATGCTGGAGTCTTGAGAATTTGTCTTACTGGAACTCATTTCGGACTGATAAACTGACAGGAAAATTTCCAAAGTGATTTCTGACAGGAATATTGTTAAGATTTCCTTTCTTTTTTAGATATAGTTCAAGAACTATATAAAACAAACATATTTAGAAAGAAAATTACTTCAAAAATAAATTTTTTAAGTAATTAATTCCTGTCAGTGTAATGAAATTGGTGGAGCTGAAGAAATCTGCTGCTATCCTGTGTTCATCCTTGGCCACGCCCCTTGGCCCTGTGATTCTTTGAGTTACATAAGCTATGCAGAACACTTTAAAATTGCATCTTTCTTTTTCGTTTAGTGCAGACTGCTAGGGAGTGCTCTCTGCTTTGTCAACAAGGTCTCAAATGACCCCCATGATTTCTTAAATGTTTGCAAAAACTATAACAACATGTACAGTCATGCAAAAGATCTAAACTCTCAAGAGTAACACAGACTGAACCTGTTGGCAAGATAGATACCCCTCTCAAATAATTTCTGTCCTCAGAAATAGGCATCATCTTCATATTAAACAAGGTAACTCCCTAACCCTCTTCATTACAACCCATGTAAATGGATGGGTAACCATAAATTCACCTCCCTGGCTGACCATAGTGGTTAAGCTAAAATGATCTACTGGATCAACTGCCACTAAAAAACCTATGAATGTATGAATTCTGAAATCAAGTTGCATGTTCTTCTAGTATTCATGGGAAGCATTTTTAGTCCCTTTACATGCTGGAAAGTGGTCAATGTAATCTGGAAAAGTTTTGGCTGAAAGCTTTGGATTACTGTCTCTATCAGCAAAGTATAATAGTTCTATTTTAATCAATAATGTGTGATATATTTCCTAGTGACTGAGATACTAATGATATATTTTCTTTGCTGATATTTCTAGTTATACATTATACATTAGAAGAGGTATAACTGACATGGTTTTATAAAGATTCACTTGGATAGTAATGTCTAGCTACTCTTTTAATTATTATAAGTAACAGTATATTCTAGGCTCTGTAAGTAAAGCTAATCAGTGCAGTGTTACCAGTACTACCCATTTTCTTTTCTGCTTGGACACATTCAGATGTTAGTTGTTTGTTAAATAAATATGCATGTTCTATTTTAAGGTTGAAATAGGCAAGTAAATGAAATAATGAATTAGCAAATGACTGGGGAATTTGTGCAACCAAAATAACTGTCTGGTATCACAAAATGAGAAGATGGAAGATGTTGTTAGTCTTACTCCAGTGTAGTACTCTGAGGCTGTTTGCACAGTACACAGCAGTAAACATGGTGGTGGCAGTTCTTTAAAGCACATTGGGTGTAAGTATTATGACACCATCAGCAACATTTGAAATAAATGTAAATGCCAGCAAGAATAGATGTTAATAAGACTGTGCACTATGCAAATGCACGCATATAACATGCTGTCTCCTGTGATTCATTGAAGTATATAAAGAGGCCAATGCACAATAGTGCACACCCTCTTATCACTAGAAACATGAGAATTGCAGACCATGACCATGACTTAAAGTTATGAAAGTACTTATCTGTTTTATTGCTGTTTTACTGATGCTAGTTTTATTTAAGTTTTTTATACCTATGGCCATGTAGACTGGTTACATCTTTTTTTTAAACTTTCTTTGGTTGGTTGGTTTCTAACCAGTCATACCTGCTGACTTGGGATTTTGTCCTCACTTCTCTTATATACTGTGACTGTACTTTAGAAGTTTCTTAAGCTGTTATAACAACTTCATAGCAAAATAAAAAAACTGTGCTGTCTACTGCTGTTTCAAGTAGTTAATTGCTCTGTCTTACATTGTATCTGTTAGTTGTAGGGCTGTTGCTGTTGTAGGTAGTTCATGTGGTCTTGTTACACTTGGGCTCCAAACCAACTGTTCTACATTAAGAAGGTGTTTTTCTGCACCCTTGTGGCAGATGTGCACTGATCTAACATGCCGGAGTTGGGGATTGCTGGTGGAAGGCTTATTGTGTACTTTTCTGACTGGTAGTCAGTTTAAAACTTGTTTCTCTTTTCTTGTATTTAAGCCTTGCATTCGTGTGGTACTGCTCTTCCCACAGCGGAGGTTAGCAGTGCCCCATATAGATTTAAAAGCCTAGAAGCTCAGTTTTTCCCTAAACAGCTCTCAGTGAAATCCTTCCATGCTTTTCTACTGCTCTAAGAGCGACTCAGCTGCACATTGAGCAGGGTTGCCTTATTGATCATCCTTAGCCTATACAAAGTATAGTTCCCTCTTGTAGTCTAAGCACTGCCAACACAGTCCCATCAAATTAACCCATTCCCTTCCCTAATAAAGCATACAGTAAGTGCCTGCTATCATGGATGGGCAGTTTCCCATCATCTCTCGGGCCAGCCTCATAAACATGGACATCTTGAGGCAATGTAGCAATTGTCTAATGTATACTGACAGCCATTTACTTCTGAAACTAATACCTTTCCTGAGAGATGTAGTTACACTATGAATCTGAAGGTTAAACTGTCACTAAAGGACAAATCAAATGCCAAACAGGTTGTCAGCCCACACACACACACACACACACACACACACACACACACACACACACACACACACACTAAATAAGGACATGACACATAAGCCCACATATGCGGAGGTACTCACTAGTAATTCACTAAAAGATTAGAGGCCTCTCAAAATGAAAACCACTTACACACATAACAATGCAAAAAACAACCACAACACACAATAACACACACACACACACACACACACACACACACACACACACACAAGTGTCTCAACAAATAAGCTGATAAGGAGCAATACTACAAAACCTAATGTATTGTTAATAGGTGACATCATTGCGGGACACATGGATGTTCCCCTCACCAGGCTGGATAAGCAGCGGGTTACAGTTAGCTGCATATCAGGTGCTAGGATCCATCAAGTCACTCAAGCACTCAGGTTATTCAACCACAAGTACCAGTATGACTCTGTCATAGTCCATTTGGGGGTAAATGACTTGAGACATATCTCATTGGACTATATAAAGAGAGATGTACATGACTGAGCTCTCAGATTATGTGTCACAAGCAAGTATAAACAGCATTCTACCTTCTCCAAGGATGATGCCACAATACAAACAAAATTATTGATTTTAACAATTGGCTTAGCCTCTGGTGTCAGTCCAAGGAGATCTAACATCTGTCAGCCTGGGAAGACATGGTTGATGGGCCATGCACAGTGCTTTGCCAGAGATGGTCTGCATTTGCCTCCTATAGGCTTTTGAATACTGGAAAAGGCATTAGCCACCCCTATCATGCCTTTTTTAGCAGTGTCAAAATAACCAACCTACCAACATAACAAAATCCTGTCTAAATAAACTCAAAGTACTGCTGCCTAATGCTCTGAGTCTAAACAAGAAACTGCACTCCCTGGAAGCACTCCACACTTTGGAAGATGCTGATGTCTGTGCAGTCACCAACACATAGTTCAAAGGTGTGGAAAGCACCCAGTTGTGCAGGGCTACAATGCCTTCCATATATTCAGACCACAAACTGAGCATGAAAGAACCAAAGACACAGGTGTATTCATCTTAATTAAGGATACATACACCTCTAAACTAGTCAAAAAGTATGACTCTCTTGAGGTACTCCATGTCCAATTAACTATAGGCAAAGCCCCTACCACATCATAGCTAGCTATAGTTCCCCTACCATGAAACAGGAAAAGAATATTGCATACCTGGACTTACTGGAGTCACTTGCCATACAGACAAACACCTTACTCATGGGTGATTTTAATTATCCTACCATCAACTGGGAAATGCACATGACCACAAACATGCTGGCTCCAAGGTTCTTGGACTTTGTCAATGCAAAGGCTCTGGAACAGCTAGTCACCTCACCCCGAAGAAGCTCAAATGTCCTGAACATAGTACTCACTAACATGAGAAAGCACTGCACCCCCCCACAACTGATGCCCTACATAATAAGATCAGATAATAAATCAGTCTTGTTTGATGTAATTATAAAACCAGATGCCACATCAAACTCAAAAACACATAAAAATGTTTCAAAGACAAATTACCTCCTATTAGGTGATGGTATAAGAAGTTTCAAAGGCCCCTCAAACACATTTAACACTGACTCCTATGCAAAGGTGTACACCAAGACCCTGTAGAACCACCTAAGCAGTTGCATAGAATTGACTGTACCAGACCAGATTAAAACCAGGTTTTGCCAAAAAACAAGCCACTCTGGTGGACTCCTAGTACAAACAAGCTATACAACAAGAGAAAGAAACTAATGTCCAAGATCAAGAGCTAACTGGCCTAGCAGAGGAAGAAATCCTCTCTAGCTTAAACAAACAAATTAGAGATTTTGCCAAGTCCTCCAAAACTAATTACAAAACAAAAATAGCCTCCCTAGCTAAGGATACTCAAAAGGCATTCTTTAACTACATCCAAAATCTAAAAGGGAATACCCAGCTATGCACTGAACTGGTTGTGGATGGCACCACCCATGCTCATCCAGAGGTAATAGCCAACCTGCTAGCTGACAGATTTGGATCAAACTCCTCCCCCCTTGTCCCCTCCAGTCAGCCCCCAAAGTATACCTGCCAACATTCCTCAGTCTTTTATCTCAAGAGAGCAGGTCATCTTGGCACTCTCCAAGACCAAAAAACATGGCATTAATGGACCAGACAACATCCCAGGTTGCCTTTTAAACAACTTAAATCATGATCTAGCAGACCCATTTAGATCCCTGTTAAACCACAGCCTGCAAACTGGCTATGTTCTGGTGTAATGAAGGAGAGCGATAGTAATCCCTCTGTATAAAGGGGGGGCATCAACTGACCCTGAAATTTATTGGCCCATAAGCTTGACTAGCCTCATCTGCAAGGCCATGAGAAGAATTATTATGGACCTTATTAACAAGGACACACGTAATCTCCAAACTCTGGATCCAACCCAGTTCTGATTCATTAAAGGGGGATCGTGCCTGATAAATGTGGTTGACTTCTTTGAGAAAGTCACCAAGGCCCTGGATGAATGAAAGACAATGCATACCACCTAGCTTGACCTAGCCAAGGCATTTGACAATTCCTCACTCAGGAGAAAATCTCCCATTTGGGAATTAACCCCTACATTTCCAGATAGAGAGAAAAATGGTTCACTGACAGGTCACATACTGTCAAAGTGGGTGACTTTACCTCTAACAAAAGACCAGTCACCAGTGGCATACCACAGGGTTCTGTGCTGGGCCCCTTACTGTTCGGGATTTATTTCTTAGAACTCCAGGCAAACTTGGACAGCCTATGGCTGACCAAGTTCACTGATGATTGCAAACTGGGAGCAATCATTGAGTCCCTCAATGATTTTAATATACTGTAGACAGGGTTAATGCAGACAAATGACTGGTGCCAAATTCATGGATTAAAGCTGAATGCAAAAAAATGCATTATTATTCTTTTTGGGAAAGCTGATATCCCTGCTAATTCCATTATAGACAGCACCTCCCTAAGTGTATACCTAGTATTATATGATCTGGGTACTCAGGTTGATAGCAATCTGAACTTTGACCACCATGTATCCAAAGTTGTAAGGAAATCCTTCTATGTGGCACATCTTATAAGTAAAAGCATCACATCTAGATCCAAGGATATTATAATACCATTATACTTAACCCTCATCAGACCAGTAATTGAATACAATGCTCACATTTGCATGTACTAGACTAGACAGTTGCAACAGTTGGAGAGACCACACAGGTTTCTCACCAAGAAATTACAGGGTACATAAAACAGGTCTTATAACAGAAGAACTGTAAGCTCTGTCACCGTATTCTGCCTCCTATAGGTTGCTAAGGGGTGACCTGTGCCTGGCTTACAGGGCAGTCTCTGACCTGGCCCTGATGAAAATGCTACACATTAGTAAATGAAACTGCAAGAGGGTAACTCATTCCAGGGATTTTTACCTAGTCTCTGACATGAGCAGATCATGCTGGAGAGATAGATACATCTCCCAGAGACTGCCACTTCTCTGGAACAAGCTTCCAATTTATATTAGACAGAGCCTCTCCCTGACCCTCTGCAAATGCAACCTAGATCAATGGATGGGTGACTGCAAATTCACTCCTGGAGTGGCATCCATGCCTCTCCTGGACAGAGAAAGTAGGTATTAACTACCATAAACACTTGCCTCACAATTGGGGCAACTTGGGATAAATATGGCTAGGCTTGTAAGGACTCTAGAGATGTTAGTCTAGTAACCTTCTATGAATCTGTGAGCCTATATGCAGTCACCAGTGTGAGTGGAAAAGGTAAATGCAGACCTGACCAGCATGACAGGAGAAGGTGCAGAAAGCACCCACCAATGTGAGTGAAGTAGGTTCAGGCAGCACCCATAAATGTGAGTAAAGAAGGTTCGGGCAGCACCCACTAATGTGAGTGAAGAAGGTTCAGGCAGCACCCATCAATGTGAGTAGAGAAGGTTCATGCAGCACCCACCAATGTGAGTGGAGAAGGTTCAGGCAGCCCCCATCAATGTGAGTGGACAAGGTTCAGGTAGTGCCTACCAATGTGAGTGGAGAAGGTTCAGGCAGCACCTTACATACCATAATCTCACAAACTAGAAAACAGTGTATTATTTTAGAGTGGGACATAAAAACCTGAGGTCTCCAGTTAATATATATCACCCACATGCTGAATCTAGGTATTTGCATGTATAATTAATGTATAGTTATCCTTATGGCATTGCAATGGACACCTTCTTAGCTGATAGGAACTTTCAGCAACCAACTGGGTACTTTGCAAGCATCAACATCTTGAATACTTAGTAAGTTTCTCAGTGTTATCTTTTGAATGTGGATGAGCATATATGGTTCCCTAAGACTGCAGAGGAGATCACCACCACTATGCATGAATTTGAAAAAATTCTCATTTCTCTGGGGTGCTGGGCACCATGGAAATGTACAACTGTAACAATAAAGTCAAGCAATAGCAAGCTCAGATGCTCATAAGCCTAGTACTTATTATACAGCAAGAACTTCTCATTGTTACATTTGTTAATGCCTGTTATGTACTTCACAGATAAAGATTCTAGTTGTCTACTGATGTACTATGTTCTTCATCTGTAAATATGTTGTAAGTAATTTCTATGTTAAATTGTTAATCGCTATGTAATCCAATGTAACTACTGTCTGTTTATTTTACTGTGGAGCTTTTCTCCCCGGGCCTCCGCTGAAAATGGACCCACGTCCAGTCGGACACTCCCGGTCAACAAATTTATTTTATTTTTATTTATTTATTTTACATTTGTTAACCGTGCTAGTCTAACTGGATATATTTCCATTTTCAGCAGAGGCCCGGGGAGAAAAGCTCCACATAGACATCAAAACAGTTACATAGTATGCAAAAAAATGAGCAGAATAAAATAAGGAGGGAATAGACAATATATAGTATTATGTTATAGGATACAACCTACTTGAAATAAAAAATAGACAACTTATTTTAACGTTATTTAACATATTAAGATGTAAAAGAAAGTAAAAGAAAGAAAGGAAAAGACATAGATAAAAAAGAGCAAGTAGATTAGTTACATTTACAAACTGTTAATAAATAAATAAATAAATAAATAAATAAATAAAGTCCCCACCTGATACACAGTCACAGAGATATGTCAACCACAAAGGGTACCAGTCTCTGAATTGTCAGGTAACATGCAATGCACAAGTCGTAATCATAAATGTGTCTCTGTGACACCCTAGCAGTTCACATGATTCCCATATGTGGCATATATCCAATCTCTGTGAACAATTCCAGCAAGGTTATATTCTCTGGGGCATTTGAGTGGTAAGTATATGCTACAACTTGACAGTAAAGATTTTATAAGCATGAATCTCTACTCCAAACCTCTATTAAACATTTAGAGGAAGGTGGGCCACCGTCTTTGGTTCACCTGTGCTGGACTATTTCATGTGCCTTGTCTATGGCACATTGAATCGTATTTATCATCCTCTGAATAACCCGAGACAGAGTCCTGTTGTGCCCATCTACAGTACTGATGTCAGGCAACAGGCCCTGCCAGATTTGATCCCTTATTGCCCTTCTGAACTATCACTTAGGCATCTACAAAAGCAGTTCATTCTCCCTACCAATACATTTTTGTAGCCCCATCCTTCCTCCTGTGAGTAGCATAATTATACCTATTGTGACAAAAGGGGATGCTGCTAGCACAGCTATCTGGAATTTTGTAAATAATTATATGTCATTGGTGAATATCAACATGATTTATATAAGTTACTTGTGTTACAAATGTATTAGAACTGTATGTCATGTATAGCAAACTGCTGGTATGGAAGTGTGTGTTGAAAAGGTTTTTGCAAAGTGCTGTTGAAATGTAACCACAGTGTGCCCTACTGGAATAGAACAGAACTGTACATGCACTATTGTAACGGCTTAAATGTATATATTTTAACAGTAGAAACTGAAATACAGGAGGTTAACTTCAGAAAAATAACTGAAATTAAGTGACTTTATGGCTATGCCATAAAAGATGGTAGCTTTCAGTTTCAATGCAGCAAGGAGACACAATGTCTAAAACTAGGGTAAATAATTACTAGTCTTGAAATGTGAAGGAATACAATTGTTTTATGACTTCCAGCATCTGCCATCATCTGAAGTGTATATATTTTCACAGGTAGATGCTAAATCCTGTCAGCTTCCAGTAGAAGGGGTTTCACCTGGTTAGGAGTCAGATGACAAGAAATGATGTCATTCTGCAAGCAATCCC
This sequence comes from Protopterus annectens, assembly GCF_019279795.1. NCBI lineage: Eukaryota > Metazoa > Chordata > Ceratodontiformes > Protopteridae > Protopterus > Protopterus annectens. The sequence continues at coordinate 38,074,078 of NC_056729.1, read as the reverse complement.
GGCAGTAATATTTGAGATATTAATTTGAGAATTCTGTATTCTGTCTTGGACCTAACAACAACTAAAGTAGCTCCATTCACCACATCTGCCTTGCTCTGAAGAAGTAAGTTTCTAGGGAACAGTATAATTCTCTTGGATATAATCAGGAATATAGCAAAGATTAGTTTAGATATTTTTCTTTATTTATTTCAGACTCTCCTGCAATGTTGTTTTAAACATCTCCTGTGATTTTGAACTCTGATCTCATTGTGATTATTTACTGAGCATTTTCTTGTTCTTTTATTATTTATTATTAAATATATTTAAACATGTCATTGTGGTTGATATGTGTAGAGATATTTAAGTTTGAGAGTATTTGCATATTTATTTGGTGACACTGTGTGGGCCACTCCTAATAGCCTTGCTCTTTGTCAAACTAACATTTGTATTAATATTAACATTACACAGTAAGACTGGACACCCTTTGTTAAGGGCCTTAAAGTAGGTGATAAGGAGTTGGCTAGTGGCAGTGATAACTACCTTACAGTCTGAGCAAACATGGTCATAGCTTGTAAGCCTGTGCCAGCCTTTCTCAGATGTGTGTGTGTGTGTGTGTGTGTGTGTGTGTGTGTGTGTGTGTGTGTGTGTGTGTGTGTGTGTGTGTGTGTGTGTGCATGTGCGTGCGTGTGTGTGTGTGTGTGTGTGTGTGTGTGTGTGTGTGTGTGTGTGTGTGTGTGTGTGTATAAACTACTTGGGCAAGAATATGAATCACTGGTTGAACAGAGAAGGTGCTGGAGATCTTGTCTTGGCCACTCAGCTGAGATCTCAACTCTACAGCTGTGCCAGTGGGAAGTCTTATTGAGAATCTGGAGAAAGAGGGAGAAACCTTTTAGCCCCGGACTGACTGTGGTCTCTATGTGCTCTTAAGGGAAATTGCACTTGATGCAGAGAGCTGCACCTGGAAATACTGTGTGTGTACTTGCATCTGGAAATACTGTGTGTGTACTTGTCATCCACTCAATGTACATCCCTCACTGGTGCCAGTGGGGAGGATTGAGGCTCCTTAATTACTGTCCAGTGGTCAGTCATCACATTATTGGTTGGCAGTGGTGGGATGTCCACATATTGGGATTCAGTGGTGTAGATATTGAACTCCTGTAGCCTGTAAACAGTGGTCACTAAAAAAGGTGTTTGTACTGTCAAGCAGCCAAATGATAGACATTCAGAGTTTCATAACACAATAGTTTTATTTTTTTTTGTTAGTTTAGTTAGTCAGGGACAGCAGGCAAGGATGTCAGCAGAGGATTATGGCAAACTGACAAGGAACCAGTTGGCTGAGATGTGCTAAGCCAAAGGACTGGCGCATGGCAACCTGACTAAAGTAGAAATGGTTAAAGCCTTAATCACAGCTGCATCACAGACCAGCAGCTAGGAGAACAACCAGAATGGCCTTGGGGTGTGCAACTCTCAGAAAATGGACAGTTCAACTTTGCCTCAGAGGACTTAAAAATCTGTCTGGAGTTAAAGAGACTTGAACTGGAGGCCAAACATTTGGAACTAGAATCAGCAGAGATACTGACACATCTGGAGGTTGAAGAAAATGAGAGACTGAGATGTTTGGAGGATGAAGAAAATGAGAGGCAGAAGCAACATGATAAGGCACTGCTGATTCTTCACCAGGGTCATGGAGGTAATTGGGAAGGGAGTAGCCGAACCCCAGAAGCAATAAAGGTCAGCAAATTTCTTCCACAATTTACAGAGGGTGAAAATGTTGCTAGTTTTAGTCATATGTTTGATAGCGTTTGTAAATAGTATAATATTGATCAAGGGCTCTGGATATGGTTCCTGACCCAATTACACCATAGTAAAGCTGTAACTGCTGTTTCTAAATTGTCTGATGCTGATTGCTTAAATTATAATTCAGTAAAGAAATGTTTATTAGAGTGTTTTAAGTTAACACCTGAAGCCTATAGAAAAAAAGTTTTATGAGCATAGACGCAAGGCAGATGAAAGAGTGTGTGAATATATTGCTAAACTAAGCACTTTTGGTGAGGGAACAAGCCCTTAGCACTTTGCCTGAGGACATGAGCACCTGGTTGGCAGATAGGGAATGCATTACCACAGATGATCTAAATCTCCATGATGTAGGCTATATAGACTAACCAACCAAATGAAAACAAAACTGGTCCCAAAAGGGGCAAAAAACTAATAATACACTAAAAATATAAAAAGCCAAATGACTATGAAGACATACTCCACTTTAATGAAGGATGAACATAAACAACTGAGTGCTTTTGCCAGATAATGTTGCTTCTTCAGAGTTGTTTAGAGCACAAAATCACACTCAGTTATATCTAATAGACATCAAAAAAGCAACCAATAATAAAGACTTCACTTAAAACCAACTGTAATATGAACCTATACTTAAAGATACACGTACATAAATAAAATCTACCAATCCATACCAACACTGTATAATATAAAAAATACAAAAGTATGTATTAACTTGCTACCATTTAGATAAAACTGCTTAATAATAACACACTTATGTAAACAATCTGTTTCAAAATATTATATTAACATTTAAAACAGTTCATACAGCATTCGCCCTTTGTTTCAATATAGGGGCTAATGAAATGCTGTCATTCAGACCAGGTGGACTCATGGCGTTTAGTCTTAATTGCCACTTAAATTCTTTCACTTCAACCTCCAACTTTCCATCACCCCTCTATCCTTATGGACAACCCTGTCAATGACAAAAAAATAAACTTTTTAAAGTTAGTACATCTAGTACTATGCTGAAAAAGTGCATTTTGTGTATTTTTGTTTTTGATTGCTCTTAGGTGCTCCGCGATTCTATCTTGGAGCCTACTAATAGTTTTGCCCACATAAACCACTTGGCATGTAGTGCATGAGGCAATATAGACCAGTATAGCTGTATTGCAACTGCATCTAATGGGACAAGCAAGAGCATATTCAAAATTCTGCACTGGTGGTTACTTTACAAACAGTGTTATTGATGGGTCAACAAATGATGAAATAAGTTGTGTTGTGAACAGAAAACAGGGTTTTACCATTTATAATTTCAGCAACTTAATTATTAATGATGCACACTTTGAGTTATTAAGCAAAGGCACAACTTTTGTACCGAATTTTTGAGTTGATATAGTTAATGTTTTACCAAGTTTAAAATTATATGTGGACAATTGAATCTGAGAATATTTTTTGATGACCGAAGTAGTCTGAGTAGGGACATGATTCATCCATTAAAAAAGCAATGTTTATATTGTACCCGCTAACCACTCAAATATTTTGTCTTTTGAAAAAATGTGTGAAAAAGATTTTAGGGAGGTGGTTAAAGAGAATAACAATCTGAGAGATAATTTAACCTTTGATGAGAGAAATGTTTTATTTGACTTGGCCAAAAATAGAAACGTCAGAATCATGAAACCCAATATAAATGGAGGGGGAGTGATTATGGCAAGTATTGATTACATTTCTAAAATGTTTGAGATCTTGAATGACTCCTTCACCTATAACAGAGTATCTAGAAACAAAGTTAATAGGGTGTATGTCAACATAGATTTGTATTTATCTGATGCCTTATTCCAGGGTGTGTTTGATTAGGTTGAATTTAAATTTCTCAAGGTGGACAACCCCATCATTCTGATTATTTTCGGCATTCCCAAGGTCCATAAAAATATAATGAATCCACCTTTTAAACCTATAGTGGCAGCAAGGGGATCTAAGATTGAACCCCTAGCTGCATTTGTGGATCTATTGACTAGTCCTCCCATACGGGGTGCTGATCATACCCTGAAGGACTCATGGCACTGTCTTGACCACCATAGCCTGCAATGAATAATTTTCCTTCCTCACGACTGATGTGATTAATTTGTTTTCAGTTATCTCCCATGAACAAGGTCTGGGTTTTTTTCATGAAAGCCTTTATAAAAGTAGTAAGATTGACAGGAGTAAGATTAATGTTCTGGTCGAACTTATGGAACTAGTTCTTAAAAATAATTTTCTCACCTTTGAAGGTGACTTGTTTCACCAGATTACAGGTGTAGGAATGGGGGCAAAATGTGCCCCCATTTTTGCCAACCTGGTTCCCCTCTATTGGGAGGAAACATTTATTTTCCCTTCACAGTACATGTCCAAAATTAAGATGTACAACAGATTTCTGGATGATATACTTATTTTATGGAAGGGAAATGAACAGGAAGCACAGGAATCTGTGGAGTATTTGAACAGCACTACTTCATTTTTTAAGTTCAAGAGTTGTTGGAATGAGACTGAGATCGAGTCTTTAGATATTCATTTAACTAAAAACCATGAAGGTTTGACCAGTAACATTCATAGGAAGGACACTTACTCTAACTCCATGTTACATTTTGACAGCTGTCACTCCTTACATCAGAGAAGGAGTATTATAAAAGGACAGATGGTGATATTATCACAGCTTGTCAGTGACAATGAGACTTTTAGGAGTGAGATTCACACTCTCATAGGGATGTTTTTAGAAAGAGGATATCCTCTAAAAATGTTACTCAACACTAAACTTGAGCTCATGAGAAAAAGAGAAACTACTTTTACCCCAGTTTTGACAGCAGTGAATGGAGAGGTATTACCAATAAACCTACCAATTCCTCTGATGTCCTCATACTTAGATACAATAATTTATCCCCCATGCTTATCTCTACTATTAATAAATGTTGGAATTTATGTTTTGATGATGATGTAAAAACAAAATTGGGAAAACAACCCATGGTGGTTTACAGTATGGGTAGGAATATCAAGAACATATTGGAGGGGCAATATTCTAACAATAATTACAAGGGACGACACAATTCCTTGATGTACAAGTGTGGCATCTTGAAGTATTATAGGTTCATTAATGATGGACCTTATGTTTCGGTGCAGAATTTTGAATATGCTCTTGCTTGTCCCGGTAGATGCAGTTGAATACGACTATGCTGGTCTATATTGCCTCATGCACTACACGCCAAGGGTTTTATGTGGGCAAAACTATTTGTAGGTTGCGAGATAGAATAGCAGAGCATCTAAGAGCAATCAAAATCAAAAATACACACAATGCACTTGTTCAGCATAGTACTAGATGTACTAACTTTAAAAAGTTTATTTTTTTTTGTCATTGACAGGGTTGTCCCTAAGGATAGAGGGGGTGATGGAAAGTTTGAGGCTGAGGTGAAAGAATTTAAGTGGCAATTGAGACTGAACGCCATGAGTCCATCTGGTCTGAATGACAGCATTTCATTAGCCCCTATACTGAAACAAAGGGCAAGTGCTGTATGAACTGTTTTAAATGTTAATATAATATTTTGAAACTGATTGTTTTTTTTCTCTGCATATTTACACTTTTACATCATTGGCTGCAGTATCCAGGTGAAGATTTTTTCTTGTGGATTATGAAGACATACTCCACTTTAACGAAGGATGAACATAAACAACTGAGTGCTTTTGCCAGATTTTTTCAGAGTTGTTTAGAGCACTAAATCACAGTCAGTTATATCTAATAGACATCACAAAGCAACCACTCATAAAGGCTTCACTTAAAAATAAGTGTAATATGAACCTATACTGAATAAATCACAGTCAGTTATATCTAATAGACATCAAAAAGCAACCACTCATAAAGGCTTCACTTAAAAATTGTGTATTATTATTAAGTGTTTTATCTATCTGGTTGCAAGTTTATACATACTTTTGTATTTTTTATATTATACAGTGTTGGTATGGATTGGTAGATTTTATTTATGTATGTGTATCTTTAAGTATAGGTTCATATTACACTTATTTTTAAGTGAAGCCTTTATGAGTGGTTGCTTTTTGATGTCTATTAGATATAACTGACTGTGATTTAGTGCTCTAAACAACTCTGAAAAAATCTGGCAAAAGCACTCAGTTGTTTATGTTCATCCTTCGTTAAAGTGGAGTATGTCTTCATAATCCACAAGAAAAAATCTTCACCTGGATACTGCAGCCAATGATGTAAAAGTGTAAATATCCAGAGAAAAAAAACATTGGTAGCACACAGCAGGTACGTTAGCAAAAGTACGTTTAATATAATAGAACACATAAAAAGTAAGCGCTTTCGCGGACAACTCCCACTTCATCAGACTAACATTAAACAGGTTTAACAAAACATTTTAAATAGACTCATAGATCACATAGCAACCAATAAAAACAAGACATAAAAGCATGTGGAGTACAAATTAAAGTGCTAGCACACCAAGGTGCTAATGTTATAAAATGAAATAGTCAACAACTATACAAATATCCTAACTATTTAAAACTCTAATAATACCTTCATAAAGCCATGTATTAAAATGATATATATATATATATATATATATATATATATATATATATATATATACATAAATATATTCATAAAATACATAAATATGTAATCTGTGTGTTCAAAAAATGCAGTACATATAAAAAGTATAAAAATATATATAGAGAGGCTAAGCACAGTAAATATTACTAAAAGGTATGTATTATATATACATATTACATAAAATATTAATGTTTCAGTGATCTTGCTCTTAAAAAAGGTTTTAAGGATACTTTATTATTAAGTCCAGGTGGTACATCCGCCTGGAATTTGAGTATCCATTCCTGCTCAACACCTTCTGTACGACTATTCAAATTACCTCCTCTTTTATTAACAGGGACTATTTTAAGTACAAAAAACTTAAAACCAAGTGTGTGACCATCTTCTTTAAAGTGCATTGCAACTGCACTGCTTTCCTTAGCATTCCTGACATCCCTTATATGATCCAGTATTCTGTCTTTCAAAGGACGATTGGTCTTTCCTATGTAAAAAGCATAGCAGATTGTGCAATAACTAAAGTAAACCACATTCTTTGTTTGACAATCAGCCTAAAAATTAGACTCAAAGGTGAACCCCTTGTGTGGATGTAAAAAGCGGCCTCCCACATGTATATATTGACAGGCTGTACACCTCCTACAACAGTACGTACCTAACCTGTCAGATTGATTATATTGTTGTACATTGTCAATCTTGTAGCAGAGCTGTCTTTTCAAGGACCTGTTGTTCCTAAAGGTGAATCTAGGTTCATGTCCTATAACTCCTTTTAATTCTTTAACATTAGGAAGACTGTCCCAGTTATTCTTAATAATATCGCACACTATATTAATATTACTAGCATATGTGAGTGGCATTCTAAGTGCATCCATCTCAGTAGTATTATTAGGGCCTGTATAGATGTCATCACTACTACATACTCCAACCTGCGTATTACAATATGGTTTATACCTACCACTTCTCTCTCTCCATGCTAGTTCCAGTTGTGTGTCTATATCGTGCTCTCTATACCCTCTTGACATAAACTCTTGTTTTAGCACAAATAGTGCTGATTGTAAAGCAGTATCATCATTATGCAAACGCATAACATGATAAATTTGCCCTTTCAGGACATTTGCTCTAGTATGTTTAGGGTGCATACTGCTGTTATGAAGTACAGTAGGCTTCTTGATGGGTTTCTTATACAAAGTAGTAGATACTTAATGAAATGCATCTCTACTAACCTTGACATCTAGAAACTCTATCTCCCTATCAGAATATTTATGAGTAAATTTAAGGAATGTAGTCACATTGTTGATGTATACAATAAATTCCTTAAGGCACTCCTCTGTATCATGCCACAAAAGGAAGATATCGTCCACGAAATGTTTATACCAGACAATGGATGTAGCAAATTCATTGTTATTAATCACATGATTAACCTCCCATTGAACAAGAGAGAGGTTGGCGTAGCTGTTGGCACAAGCAGTACCCATAGCCACACCAACCTTCTGTATATAATATTCATCTCTAAACATAAAAATGTTATTTTCTAGGATAATCTCAAGCAGTGCATACACTAAACTAATCTTATTAGGTTGCATCTCCTTTGTATGTAAAAGGTCTCAGTCATTCGGGATTGTTGTAAAAAGTGATTCTATGTCTAATGTAATCAGCCAGCATGGATCTGCAAGTGCTTCAAGATGTACACCTAACTCTACAAGGAAATCCTTAGTATCCTTTAACACAGTTGTGCATCCACTCAAGATAGGACGTAGGGTATTCTCTACAAAAATTAAGAGAGGCTCTGTAGCCCATCCCCTACTGAACACAATTGGGAGCATAAGGGGATTAGCAAGTTGTTTATGAATTTTCAGTAACCCATAAATAATGGGAACCATTGGAAATTCAACAGTAAAATACTCAAAAAGTGACTGAGTAACCATACCCATGATAAGGTCAAAGACTAAAAATTGTACTTTGTCAATAACTGCTTTAATCACAGCACATGAAATGACCTGGTAGGTCCCAACATTATTAAGCAAGTCCATCATACCTTGTATATAAGTGTCCCTGTCAAGAATCACTATCCCTCCCCCTTTATCTGCTGGACGTATCTCTATGCATGTTAATGCTTTCAGATCAACACATGCTTGTTTTTTAGCAACAGACATGTTATTAAAGCCATTGTTACGATTCATAGAAAGTCTTTCTCTAGTCTGTTTCTCACATACATCTACAAATACATCAATAGTAGAATTATTAGGGGGGTATATATACACTTGTTTTTTTTTAAAACACATTGTTCTTGTGTATTACCTTGAAACATTGTTTTAAGAGTTAAAGTCCTACCAAACAACCTCAGTTCTTTCAAGACATTAACCAGGTCAGCCTTTTAAGCTGGTATAAAGCTCAGGCCTCTATCGAGCAAAGTCTTTTTTGTATCAGTTAAAACATATGATGAAATATTAAAAATGAAACCTGCTTGGCCCTCTTGCCATTCTGCATTTGCTCGTCGACACTGTGTGGACGTTGAGATTTTTTCCCGTTGAATACACGATTCCTAGATCTCCCTCTGATAGGCAGGGGGTTGTGTAATAAAAAAATCTTCTGTGTTGTAAGTACAGCTTCTGCAAAAGTAGTGCAGTTTTTTCCATTATTACCATAGTCCTTGCTGCCTGAAGCTATACTCAGTTCCTTGGGTTTAACTGCAGGTATATTGACATCATTAATGCTTGTTGTTTCTTTTGGTGTTACAGTTTTGTTCATATCATTAGTTACTGCACGCATGCCCTGATCAGTTAAGGCAAGCCTAGCACTAGTAAGTGAACCTGGACAAACTGGAGTCGATACAGCAGCATTTGAATTGTTTGTCATTACTTCTGTAGGAGCATTTAAGAGCATACAGGATGGAGTTACTGCTGACACAATCTCAGCATTACTATAATAGGTGTTATGCCCTCTTCCTGTACTTCTAGGGGGTGCTTCCAGATTATTCCCTTCCCTATTCCAAGAAAAAAAACATTCCCAGCTGCAAAATCACTAAGATCTCTTTGTATTTTCTTAGTCTTGATACTTGATAGCCTCTTTTCATACATAGAAATATTTTCATGTAGGCTGTCAAGTTTATCAGCTACAAGATCAGCAGAAAAGTGTGTAAGCATTTCATTCTGCATACTCTGTATGTCCTTAAGTAGTGCAGATTCCTCAGGGTTGAAAAATTCAACCAATAACTTCATGTACTTCGCACTACAGTCAAGATTAAGGAGCTGCCAGCGTCTCAATAATTCAGGGTACATCTGTCCATAACTGGGCATGGTAAGCACCCTAAGCCCCCTCGGCACGATGTTCAGATGAAGGGATGCATCTAAGTGGAAATGCTACCACTGTAGTCATTTATACTTATAAAGTTTGTTTTCACTTTATATATTTTAAGGAAATTTTCTTGCTCATTATTATCGATATGTTGTGAGCTAAAATCTTGAGGCAAGTATGTAGCTTCTGACAACAAAGGATTAGAGTGCAAGTTCAGAAGAGAATCTAGTCGGTCACACATTCTTCTGCCACAGTCATTAACAAAAGGGAGCCCTACATTTGTGGCTGCTCCTGTATTTAGCATTGTAGCATTGCTTTCTGCCATGTCCAGTGAAGATTAAACAAAATAAGAATACACAAGAAAAAATCTTCACCTGGATACTGCATCCAACGATGTAAAATTGTAAATATCCAGAGAAAAAAATGTTGGTACATTAGCAAAAGTATGTTTAATATAATAGAACACAGAGAAAGTAAGCGCTTTCGCAGACAACTCCCGCTTCATCAGACTAACATTAAACAGGCTTAACAAAACATCTTAAATAGACTCATAGATCACATAGAAACCAATAAAAACAAGACATAAAAGCATGTGGAGTACAAATTAAAGTGCTAGCACACCAAGGTGCTAATGTTATAAAATGAAATAGTCAACAACTATACAAATATCCTAACTATTTAAAACTCTAATAATACCTTCATAAAGCCATATATTAAAATGATATATATACACAAATATATTCATAAAATACATAAGTATGTAATCTTGTATAGTCTTATTTTGTTTAATCTTCACTGGACATGGCAGAAAGCAATGCTACAATGGTTGAACTTATGGAACTAGTGCTTAAAAATAATTTTCTCACCTTTGAAGGTGTATTGTTTCACCAGATTGCAGGTGCAGCAATGGGTGCAAAATTTGCCCCCATTTTTGCCAACCTGGTACTCCTCCATTGGGAGGAAACATTCATTTTCCCTTCATAGTACATGTCCAAAATTAGGATGTACAATAGATGTCTGGACAATATACTTATTTTATGGAAGGGAAATGAACAGGAAGCACAGGAATCTGTGGAGTATTTGAACAGCACTACTTCATTTTTTAAGTTCAAGAGTTATTGGAATGAGACTGAGATCGAGTCTTTAGATATTCATTTAACTAAAAACCATGAAGGTTTGACCAGTAACATTCATAGGAAGGACACTTACTCTAACTCCATGTTACATTTTGACAGCTGTCACTCCTTACATCAGAGAAGGAGTATTATAAAAGGACAGATGGTGATATTATCACAGCTTGTCAGTGACAATGAGACTTTTAGGAGTGAGATTCACACTCTCATAGGGATATTTTTAGAAAGAGGATATCCTCTAAAAATGTTACTCAACACTAAACGTGAGATCATGAGAAAAAGAGAAACTACCATTACCCCAATTTTGAGAGCAGTGAATGGAGGGGTATTACCAATAGACCTACCAATTCCTCTGATGTCCTCATACTTAGATACAATGATTTATCCCCCATGCTTATCTCTACCATTAATAAATGATGGAATTTATATTTTGATGATGATGTAAAAGCAAAATTGGGAAAACAACCTAAGGTGGTTTACAGTATGGGTAGGAATATCAGGAACATATTGGGGGGGCAATATTCTAGCAATAATTACAAGGGATGACACAATTCCTTTTAGGAGTGAGATTCACACTCTCATAGGGATGTTTTTAGAAAGAGGATATCCTCTAAAAATGTTACTCAACACTAAACGTGAGATCATGAGAAAAAGAGAAACTACCATTACCCCAATTTTGAGAGCAGTGAATGGAGGGGTATTACCAATAGACCTACCAATTCCTCTGATGTCCTCATACTTAGATACAATGATTTATCCCCCATGCTTATCTCTACCATTAATAAATGATGAAATTTATATTTTGATGATGATGTAAAAGCAAAATTGGGAAAACAACCTAAGGTGGTTTACAGTATGGGTAGGAATATCAGGAACATATTGGAGGGGCAATATTCTAACAATAATTACAAGGGATGACACAATTCCTTGATGTACAAGTGTGGCACCTGTAAGTATTGCAGGTTCATTAATGATGGACTTTATGTTTCGGTGCAGAATATTGAATATGCTCTTGCTTGTCCCGGTAGATTCAGTTGTAATGTGACTATGCTGGTTTATATTGCCTCATGCACTACATGCCATGGGTTTTATGTGGGCAAAACTATTCATAGGCTCCGAGATATAATAGCGCAGTACCTAAGAGCAATCAAAAACAAAAATACACACTATGCACTTTTTCAGCATAGTACTAGATGTACTAACTTTAAAAGGTTTTTTGTTTGTCATTGACAGGGTTGTCTCTATATAGAGGGGTGATGGAAAGTTGGAGGCTGAAGTGAAAGAATTTAAGTGGCAATTGAGACTGAACACCATGAGTTCACCTGGTCTGAGTGATAGCATTTCATTAGCCCCTATACTGAAACAAAGGGTGAATGCTGTATGAACTGTTTTAAGTGTTAATATAATATTTTGAAACAGATTGTTTATATAAGTGTATTATTATTATTAAGCAGTTTTTTCTAAATGGTAGCAAGTTCAAGCATACTTTTGTATTTTTTATATTTTACAGTGTTGGTATGGATTGGTAGATTTTATTTATGTATGTGTATCTTTAAGTATAGGTTCATATTACAGTTCGTTTTAAGTGAAGTCTTTATTATTGGTTGCTTTTTTGATGTCTATTAGATATAACTGAGTGTGATTTAGTGCTCCAAACAACTCTGAGGAAGCCACACTATCTGGCAAAATCACTCAGTTGTTTATGTTCATTCGTCATTAAAGCGGAGTTTCTCTTCATCATTGTTTGGCTTTTTATTTTTTTAGTGTATTATTACCACAGATGAGTTGGGGGAAAGGGAGACCTATACCTAGCAGGCAGGGCATCACTGCACAGGAAAGGGATACCCAGTGCTGCACATGAGTCTAAGGAAACCCATAGTGGGCAGCCTAAACTACCCCAACAGGGTCTGCCAGTAACAGGGGAAGCTAATAGTTCAGGTACATAGCCAGGATCAAGGGTTAAATGTTTTAAATGTAACCAGTGGGGCCATGTTGTATATAGATGTTCATGATAGCAAGGTGTGGAACAAAAAGTGGGAAAACCATTAAGTAGGAATGACAGAATGCCAGCAGTAAGTTGTCTGGAGACAACAAGGGTACCAAACTACCACAAGAGGCTATATCCTATTTTATTAGATGGGAAACAGGCCACTGCTAAAAAAGATGCAGCCGCTGACATAACAATTGTAAAGCCTGCAATGGTTACAGAGGAGCACTACTTGCTTGGGCAGTCTACTCCAGTCAGAGCTTTAGCAGGGACCCCATTCCAAATACCTTTGGCTAGAGTTCACATTGATATGCCAGCGTGGAAAAGGAAGCAAGCAAGTATGTGTGTTTGAGGATATCCCTGCAGATGTCCTAATAGGGAATGATTTTGATGCTGCAGTACCATGTGTGCATGCAGTTACACACAGTCAGGCTTGGAGACAAGCATGTGGGTCTGGTAGCCTGGGGGGACCCAGACAAATCGCAGACTTGAAACCAGGACTGGTGAGGTGGTTACTTGAGAGAGGGAGCTACCCTGCAGCAGTGAGACTGAAGGTGAGCCACTGCTTCTGTTGGGTACTGATGTTCTTTGGACAGAGTGACTGCAAGGGCAGAGGTGAGTAGTAGTACCCAGGCTGACAGTGAGACACCACTGTCAGAGGATACCCTGAGAAGGGTTACTCAGACCCTACATTGCAAGGCCTGAGAGATGTAGCTAGGGAGGCACCTTATTTTAATGAAAGGGGGAATCTGTAGATTGGGACAGAGGGTTACTGTAAAGAGAGTGTTCCCCTGAGGCAGAGTTAGAGGGTGAGAGAATACAACAATTGGTAGTGCCAAGAGCCTACCATCCGGAATTTCTAGCCATAGCCCATGACATTCCCTTTGCAGGTCATATGGGCATAAAGCATACCAAGAGACATATTATGCAGAACTTTTGTTGGCCTGGGATTTTCAAGGATGTAACAGGGTACTGCAGAACCTGTGAGCAGTGCCAAAAGTTAGGCAAGGCAGAAGACAAGTTCAAAGCTCCTTTGATGCATTTGCCTGTGAGGGAGGAGCCATTACAAAAGGTAGCAATGAATATTGTGGGCATCTGAATACCCCAAGTTCCACAGGGAAAAAGTATATCCTAGTGGTAGTAGATTATGCTACCAGATACCCTGAGGCAGTGGCTCTGTCCTCCACTGAGGCAGAAAAGGTGGCAAATGCTTTGTTAGAGGTTTTCATCAGGATAGGTTTCCCAAAAGAAGTACTGACTGACAGAGGTGCCAATTTCATGTCAGACTTGCTGGCTTGTCTGTGGAAGCACTGTGGGTGAAGCACATTAAGACCCCCCCCTACCACCCCCAGACTAATGGTCTGGTAGAGAAGTTAAACTCTACACTAAAGACCATGCTACGTGCATTTACAGACCAGTTTAAGAGGGAGTGGGACAAACATTTGCCCCATCTGTTGTTTGCTTACAGGGAGGTGCCCCAGGAATCCACAGGTTTTTCACCCATTGAGTTGCTGTATATGCATAGGGTGAGGGGATCTCTAGAATTGATTTGTGATGAGTGGGAGGGTGAGTGTGACTCCCACAAGGCGTCTGTTGTAGCATATGTCCTAAACTTCAGGACAAAGCTCAGGGAACTCATGGGCTTGGCCCAGGAGAACCTGGCAGAAGCCCAACAGCACAAAAGGTATGGTATGACAGGAATGCTTGAGTTAGAGAGTATGTGTTGGGCAGCAGGTTATGGTTCTCATTCCCGTCAGACACAACAAGCTGCAGGCAGCTTGGGAGGGACCCATCAAAGAGGTAAGGAAGGTCAGTGATGTTAACTACATGGTGGAACTGCTAGGCAAGAGGCAAGCGCACAAACTGTACCATGTTAACATGATGAAACCTTACCATGACAGAGAGGCTCTTGTGTTGAGCATCTGCAGTGAATGGCAGGAGGTGCCTGAGGGGGATCTGGTGATTGATTTCCTCATTGAGGCTTGGACTCACACCTCAGTGGAAGGGGTAGCATCTACCCAGGTTCGAGAAATCCAAGCAGTGTTACAGGAGTTTGGGGGCATATTCTGGGAAATCAGAGTGTACCCATCTGGTGCAACACCATGTGGATGCAGGACCCCAAAGGTCTATTAAGCAATCTCCTTATAGGGTGCCCGAGAGAGTCAACCAAACTCTGAAGGAGGAGATGCAGGAAATGCTGGAACTGAGGGTAATCCAGAGTCCAGTAGTCCCTGAGCCTCTGCAGTGGTGCTGGTACCAAAGAAGGCTGGCAGCACCAGGTGCTGTGTAGACTACAGGAAATTAAAGTCACACAGAGTCAGATACTTACCCCATACCTATGACTGATGAAGCCCTAGAGAAGCTGGGTGGGGCTAAGTATCTTACCACTATTGATCTTACCAAGGGCTACTTGCAGGTGCCCTTGACTCCCAATGCTAGAGAGAGGTCAGCCTTTGTGACTCCTTGCAGCTTGTATGAGTTCATGAAGATGCCATTTGGGATGAAAAATGTCCCAGCAACTTTCCAGAGGCTAGTAGATTATATCCTAGCAGGAGCAGGTGATTTTGCCCTTGCTTATCTGGATAATATTGTCTACAGCCATTCCTGGCAAGAGCACCTTCAACATGTCAGGGGGGTGCTGAGCAGACTACAGAGGGCAGGGTTGACCTTTAAGCCCAGTAAGTGTCAGGTGGGTATGGCAGAGGTCTCCTATCTGGGACATAGAGTGGAGAGTGGTAAGAACAGGCCAGAACCTTCCAAAGTGAAAGCCATTCATGCATGGCTTGCCCCTGTTACCAAAAAGCAGGTGAAGGCATTCTTAGGGACAGCAGGGTACTACATAATGTTTGTCCCCAATTATAGCACCATAGTTGCTCCCCTCACAGACCATACAAGGAAAAACAGGCCAGATAAGGCAGTGTGGATGCCAGCATGTGAGCAGGCATTCCAGAAGCTCAAAGGAGCTTTGGGAGGACCTCTCCATAATGAAAAACACCAGAAGCCACAAGCAAATATTCAGAAAACACCAAAAAACAAGAAGCTTGAATCTTCAAGGGGGTGAAGAAGCATGACAAAGGGGGATACTGCCAAGAAAGCTATCTGGAATTTTGTAAATAACTGTATGCCATTTGTGAATATCAACATGATTTATATAAGTTACTTGTGTTACAAATGTATCAGAACTGTATGTCATGTGTATATCAAACTGCTGGTACAGAAGTGTGTGTTGAAAAGGTTTTTGCAAAGTACTGATGAAATGTAACCACAGTGTGCCCTACTGGAATAGAACAGAAATGTACATGCACTATTGTAACTGTTAAAATGTATACATTTTAACATTGGAAACTGGAATACAGGAGGTTAACTTCAGGAAAATAACTAAAATTAAATTACTTTGTGGCTATGCCATAAATATGTTATATTTCAGTTTCAATGCAGCAAGAAGACACAATGTCTAAAATTAGGGTAAATAATTACTAATCTTGAAATGTGAAGGAATGTAATTGTTTTATGACTTCCAGCATCTGCCAAATATCTGAGGTCTGTGTAATTTCACAGGTAGATGCTAAATACTGTCAGCTTTCAACAGAGCGGGATTCACCTGGGGTAGAGTCATTCTGCAAGCAAATCCCAGCAGTAATATTTTAGATATTATTTTGAGAACTCTTTTATAGAGACAGAGTATTCCGTATTCTCTTTTGGACCTGACAACTAAAGAAGATCCATTCAACACATCTGCTTTGCTCTGATGAAGTAAGTTTCTAGGGAACAATTTAATTCTCTTGGATATTGTCAGGAATATAGCAAATCTTACTTTAGATATTTTTCTTTCTTTATTTGAGACTGTCCTGCAATGATGTTTTAAATATTTCCTGTGATTTTGAACTCTGATATCACTGTGATTATATACTGAGTATTTTCCTGTTCTTTTATTATTTATTATTAAATAGATTTAAACCTTTCATAGTGGCTGATCTGTGTAGGATATTTATTTGGTGACACTGTGTGGGCAACTCCTAATAGCCTTGCTCTTTGTCAAACTACCATTTGCATTAATATTAATATTAAACAATAAGATTGTACACCCTTTGTTAAGGGCCTTAAAGTAATGGATAAGGAGTTGGCTAGTGGCAGTGATAACTACCTTATAGTCTGGGAAAAAGAGGGCATAGCTAGTAAACATGTGCCAGCCTTTCCCGGCTGTGTGTGAGTGTGTGTGTGTGTGTGTGTGTGTGTGTGTGTGTGTGTGTGTGTGTGTGTGTGTGTGTGTGTGTGTGTGTGTGTGTGTGTGTGTAAATGAAAACTCAGAGAGAGTGTGTGTCAGTTTCTTGGGCAGGGATATGAAGTACTGGTTGGACAGAGAGGGTGCTGGAGGTCTTCGCTTGGCAACTCAGCTGAGATCTCAACTCTATAGCTGTGCCAGTGGGGAGTCTTATTGGCGATCGGGAGAAAGAGGGAGAAACCAGCCCTGGACTGACTGTGGTCTCTGTGTGCTTGGGAAATTGCACTTGATGCAGAGAGCTACATCTGGAAATACTGTGTGTGTACATGTTATCCTTACAAAGTACATCCTCATTGGTTCCAGTGGTGAGGATTGAGACTCCTTGATTACTGGTCCAGTGGTGGGTCATCACACCTATATACAGAAAGGGAATAGTTTATGCACATATGTATGTGTACTGCTCTGTATGTGTAAAGCTACTCAGAGTTTAGTTGTTAATTTTTCAAAGACCAGAACTGGGACCCCTCTCCACAAAATGAGAATAACGTGATTGACAAAATGTGTATTATATTCAGTGTAATTTACATTCGGTCATACAGGTACATGTAGTCCCCTATACCTTGGTATGCATGGCACCTGCTGTATAATATATGGCAATGGCAGCATCTTTTGACCTATCCATGAAACACATACCTATAGATAATGTTGCAATCATATACAGCTAAATCACTTTTCAGCCTTTTGGCTAATTTCAAAAGTGTACACAATCCACTTCTAATTCTTTCTTCCTTTCCCTCTGAGCATAGTGGTACAACTGTCCAGAATATGTCTTGCCAGCTAACTATAGCTATCAGTTTCCTGAATAACAGAGTTGTCATTCATTAACTCCAGAACAAACAAAAGGGTATATAGTA
Source organism: Protopterus annectens (assembly GCF_019279795.1). Taxonomy (NCBI): domain Eukaryota; kingdom Metazoa; phylum Chordata; order Ceratodontiformes; family Protopteridae; genus Protopterus; species Protopterus annectens. The sequence goes on along the minus strand of NC_056729.1, from coordinate 38,056,194 downwards.
CTACAATGCTACATGAGAAAGAAAGAGCTCAAAATGGATTTACCACACCAAATCACACTAATCATAACCATCTAACATACAAAGTATGCAAACTTTTTGTGCCAGTATCTGTGGATTTCTTTATGACTGGCTGCAATAAAGGTGTTCATGTAATGTTATTTAACTGACTGAAGGACAGGGCTTGTGCATGCACTTTGCAACCATGCAGCACAACACTGTTTGCCTTGTGAGTGACAAACATGCTGCACTGTATGTATGTACACCATACTGATCCTCTTCTTAAATCACTGAGTAGCCATGGATGCTTCTCAAGCTATGAAAGGCAGGTCTCCAGCCTGGTATGTTAAGGAGAGGAAATTGTTCCCTTATTGTTCCTCTTTCACAAAGACTGCAGTGAGACTCTTTTGGGCTGGTATCATGCCTCTTTCAAAACTAAATACATAAATCATGCCTGGTATGAACTGGTCTTGACCAGACCAGCTGGACTAAGTATATGGGCAAACCGTGCAGACACTGTTATGATGAATGCAATAGTGACATCCTGGGCTTCTACATCACTGGGATGAGGGGGTTCAGAGAAAGCAGCCAGGGATGTAATATTTTGTATGTGCATCTGGATGTTACATGTCATAACTGTGTGTATCTGGATGTTATATGTCATAACTGTGTGTATCTGGATGTTACATGTTATAATTGTGTGTATCTGGATGTTACATGTCATAGCTATGTGTATCTGAATGTTACATTTTATTACTGTGTGCATCTGGATGTTACATGTCATAACTGTGTGTATCTGGATGTCACAAGTCATAACTGTATATCTGGATGTTATATGTCATAACTGTGTGTATCTGGATGTTACATGTCATAACTGTGTGTATCTGGATGTTACATGTTATTACTGTGTGTATCTGGATGATACATGTCATAACTGTGTGTATCTGGATGTTACATGTCATAACTGTGTGTATCTGGATATTATATGCATTTCACACTGAGCTTATCGAAGGAAGGACACTGAGAAAACTCGGAGCTATAATATATAACATTAAGTATCCTGTTTTTTGTTTATTTTGTTCTTTATTTCTTTGTTATTTATAGCACTTTGTGTACTGTGTATTTTTCTAGCTAGTTTCACTGTATGTGAGGTATTAACTGGAAATTGCCCACTTTTATTAAGCATCTGTTGGGTTGTTTGTTTCTGATAACTTGTTGCAGTTAAACTCTTTTTTCTAGAGGCTCCTTTAGCTGTTTAAAACTTTCATTTAAAGGCTCACTGCTGCTTTTCAGCTGTGAGAAACATTTCTGCAGTTTGTTCTAAGTAGTGGGGATATTTGTAGCATTTTCATATTTAGGCTTGCATTGGGGCCTAGTGTTTGTGGAGGCTGTGTGTCTGAGCACATATTCAGGGACATCTTGGTTTAGCCAAAGCCATCAGGCATTTCAGTGAGAGAGAATTGTTTGAGGTCATTGGCTGACTGAGGTCACCTGGACTACAGCTTAGACTAAGCACCTCATTGGTTCTTTTGAGATTTCTTTCTTAAAAGTTGTCTCAGGTTTTAACTTTCTGTTACCTAAGAAGTTCAGTTGTGAGTGTTCTGCCATTAAATACTGAGCTTATCGAAGTAAGGACACTGAGGAAACACAGAGCTATAATATATAACATTAAGTATCTTGTTTTTTGTTTATTTTGTTCTTTATTTCTTTGTTATTTATAGCACTTTGTGTACCATGTATTTTTCTAGCTAGTTTCACTGTGTGTGAGGTATTAACTGGAAATTGTCTACTTTTATTAAGCATCTGTTGGGTTGTTTGTTTCTGATAACTTGTTGCAGTTAAACTCTTTTTTCTAGAGGCTCCTTTAGCTGTTTAAAACGTTTATTTAAAAGCTCACTGCTGCTTTTCAGCTGTGAGAAACATTTCTGCAGTTTGTTTCCCACCCTCACTCCCTGTTGGTATAGTGTTTTTATAGTTGGTGGCTTTGCAGTTGCCTACCCCTAGTGTAAATTTGACCTGGGACCCTCCTCCCAGTCTAGTGTCATTACCTCATTCTACCCAGTACAGGGAGAACATTTGAGAAGGCCAATCAGCTTAGTTTCTGCTACTCCTTTCTCTCTTTCCTTTCTCTCTTTCCACTTAAAAAAAAATGTATCTGCTTTTACTGTATTTGTGTTTCTTCCTACTTTATTTTTCTTTTGCGTCATCTTAAAAGTACTCAGTTGTATTTATTACTGCTTGGTGTAACTCATTCTAAGCCTTTTAGTTTAAGCACTTGGGTTTCAGACCAGTTGTTTTACATTAAGAAGGTTTGTGGTCTGCACTGTAGTGGCAGAACAGGTAGCTTACATCCTTCTAAGTTGGGAACTGCTGATTGAGGGCTCAGTGTCTGTTATTCTAAAAGTGTATTAGTTCTGGTTTAAGCACTTGGGCTTCAGGCCAGTTATTTTACATTAAGAGGGTTCGTGGTCAACACTCTTGTGGGAGGAGAGACTGGACTCTGCCCTTCTGAGCTGGGAATTTCTGGTTAAAGGCTTATAGCACCTGCATATTTAAACTGCTTCTTACTGAAATTGGTACACCTTGTTTGCTGTAGCATAGACTAGATCCAGGCCTGCTGAATCTAGCTTTGTTTGTATAACTTGAGCACTAATCCAGGCATTCTTTAAAGTATTCAATTGTATTTATTACTGCTTGGTAGTAACTTGATTAAAGTGTAGCTATCATTCTAAGTCTTTTGGATTAAGCACTTGGGCTTCAGACCAGTTGTTTTACATTAGGAAGGTTTGTGGCCTGCACTGTGGTGGCAGGACAGGTAGCTTACATTCTTCTAAGTTGGGAACTGCTGATTGAGGGCTCAGTGTCTGTTATTCTAAAAGTGTATTAGTTCTGGTTTAAGCACTTGGGCTTCAGGCCAGTTATTTTACATTAAGAAGGTTCGTGGTCTGCACTCTTGTGGGAGGAGAGGCTGGACTCTGCCCTTCTGAGCTGGGAATTTCTGGTTAAAGGCTTATAGTGCCTGCATATTTGAACTGTTTCTTATTGAAATTGGTACACCTTGTTTGTTGTAGCATAGACTAGATCCAGGCCTGCTGAATCTAGCTTTGTTTGTATGCTTGTTGTTTGTTTGCTTGTTATTTCCCTGAAATGCTAATTCCACCTAAAACGTGGCTTTTCAGCGCTTCTGTGGATCTCTAGTGATATCTGCATTGCTTACTGTACTTATTTCCTTGTTTCACTTGAAAGAAAGTTACTGTTTGTCGTTTTTGCATTTAAGTTACCTGTAACACATTGCATTTAAGTTACCTGGCACTTGCTCACTAAGTCAGCACCAAAAAATTAAAAGCACTACACCCTCACAAACTCCCCTTGAGTACCTTGTTCCCCATTGGCCCTTTTTTTCAATTATAAAGGAATTTGCAATACTATTCTAGCATGTCCAAAGGTCAGTTGTCAATCTCCTCTCCGGTCCAGCTGGTGAATCTGGGAATCTTGAGGCAATGTTACAACTGCCTCATGTACACAGACAACCCTCTCCTCCTCCCAACAAATTCCAACACCTGTGAGAGATGCAACCATATAGCCAAACTGGAGGCTAAGCTCTCTCAACTCAGTACTGGCGTAACCAGTCAGGACAAGAAGGAAACCACACTCACTACAATTCCAGTCTCACATAGACCTACCATGACAGCAAACCAAACACATAAACACACAAAAACATACTCGGAGGCTCTAAATAAAAATCTGCCTAAGCAGCAGAGACCTCCAAAGCAGACACCCAAGCAACTCAGTACTGGCGTAACCAGTCAGGAGGAGAAGGAAACTACACTCACTACAATTCCAGTCTCACATAGACCTACCACGACAGCAAACCAAACACATAAACACACAAAAACATACTCGGAGGCTCTAAATAAAAATCTGCCTAAGCAGCAGAGACCTCCAAAGCAGACACCCAAGCAACCGCTACCCCAAAATAAAACACGTGCAACACATAGCTCACAAAGCCAGTGTGCCGAATAGTCATAGCCCTTAAGGCTAAACAACACACCTGATACACTTTTAATAGGTGACTCTATCATCAGGCACACTGACGTCCCGCTCACCAGGCTGAACAAGGAGAAGGTCACGGTGAGCTGCCTGTCGGACGCTAGGATCCACCACATAACACATGCACTCAGGTCACTCCAAGGCAAGTACAAATATGACTCAGTCATTGTCCATGCTGGTGTGAAGGACCTGAGACGTACCTCCCTGGACTACATGAAAAGAGACATAGAGGAGCTCTCTGCAGGCCAGTATGACGTTGACATTGAGTAGCATCTTACCCTCACCAAGAATGATGCCACAATATGAAGACAAGATGATCAATTTCAACAACTGGCTTAAGTATTGGTGTCATTCAAAGGGGATCCAATGCCTGTCAGCCTGGGATGACATGCTCGACAAGCCACAATGCTTCATTAGGACGGCTTGCACCTGTCACCCCTGGGCTTTCAGATATTGGCAAAGGCTCTTGCTACCCCCATAGTGCCTTTTTTAGGCAAGGCTCAAAAGACAAACCCACCTCCATAGGTATCACAAGGGATAAGAAACTAAGAGTAATGCTACTCAATGCCAGAAGTCTAAACCTCAAGATGCATGCACTCGAAACTCTCATTAGCATGGAGAACATCAATATCTGTGCTGTAACAGAAACCTGGTTCAAAGCTCCCGAGAGAACCCCAGCACTACCAGGTTATATCTCATACCATGCTTTTCGGCCCCAAAACTTGGACCGAACCACAAAAGGAGGGGGAGTATCAATATTCGTCAAAGATACCCACACCTCCAGGTTGGTGGCACAGCACGAAGCATCAGAGACTATCCACGTGCAACTAACAGTGGGTAAAACTGCCTTCCAGTTTATAGCCTGCTACAGACCACCCACCCAAACCCAGAAACCCCACTCGGCCTTCCTGAGAACACTGGAAAAGATGAAGGTCTCTCCAAACACCATTGTACTGGGCGACTTCGACTACCCAAACATAGACTGGGAGCATTACTCTAGCTCCAACACCCTAGCCCAAAGGTTCCTAGAATTTATAAACTCAAATGCTATGGAACAACTTGTTACCACTCCCACAAGAGGGGAAAACATACTGGACCTGATCATCACCAACATGGGGACTCTATGCTCCAGACCAGAAGTGTATCCCTCACTGGTAAGATAAGACCATAAACTAATCTCACTGGATATTCACATCCCGACCCCACCCCCTGCCCATAAAACCACAGTGAAAAACTTCTCTAAAGCAAATTTCACACTCCTCAAAACCGAGGTGGAATCCTTCAAAGCCCCCGGACCTGTGGAAAATATGGCCCAGACCACAGAATCCTTTATAAACGCATTCTATAATCACCTTCAGGAATGCATGGATCATGCAATCCCAAATAAAACCAAGACCCAATCCTCCAAAGGCAGACGTCCTGTCTGGTGGACCCCAGCCATAAACAAACTATACTATAGAAGGAGGAAGCTACTACATGATAGAGAAAAATCCCAAAAAGGGAAATCATCTCTGATCTGTATTAGCAAAAAACTACGGGCACTCATAAAATCGTCTAAGGCCAGTTTCGAGAGAAAAATTGCACAGGACACTAAGGATAATCACAAGGGTTTCTTTAGTTATGTTAGGAACCTGGGTGAGAATTCCCAGATATGCTCAGAATTAGTCCAAAATGACAAAAAATACACAAAACCCACAGACATTGCCAACATCCTAGCTGACAGGTTCAGCGCAAACGTCTACCCCCCCACCAAAAGGGCAAATATCTATCCCAGCAGAGTGCTGCCCCCCTGACATCTCAGATGCTCAGGTAAGAGCCGCCCTTTCCAAAGCAAAAAACACAGTATCAATGGGGCCAGACGGTGTCCTGGGCTGCATCCTACATGAACTCCAAGAAGAGCTAAACCCAAACATAAAACTACTGTTCAATCTCAGCCTTACTACAGGATATGTACCCAAAGAGTGGCGTACAGCAAAAGTGATCCCTCTCCACAAAGATGGTGCCTCAACGGATCCTGGAAACTATTGCCCCATAAGCCTGACTAGCTTGGTCTGCAAAGCTATGGAAAGGATCATCATGGACCTCATAAATAAAGATATTGAGGACCTACAGACACTGGATCCTACCCAGTTCGGCTTTGTTAAGGGCAGATCCTGCCTTTTAAACCTGGTCAATTTCTTTGAAACAGTCACCAAGGCCATTGACGAGGGGAAGGTGGTCCACACAACCTACCTGGACCTCGCAAAAGCCTTCTATACAATACCCCACTCGGGCATTATAGATAAGCTCACCAGCTTAAATATAAACCCCTATGTCACTAGATGGGTTGCAAACTGGCTCAAGGACAGAACCTACATGGTTAGAATTGCTGGAGCCATGTCAGACTCCAAACCAGTTACAAGTGGCATCCCACAAGGCCCTGGGACCTCTCTTGTTCGGTATATATTTCTCAGAGGTACAGACAAACACGGAAGAACTGTGGCTGACCAAATTCGCAGATGACTGCAAACTGGGTGCCATAATCGACTCTCCAGCCGACACAAGCATCCTCCAAAAGGGCCTCATAGAAACAGACAACTGGTGCCAGAGCCATGGCCTCAAGCTAAACGCCAAAAAGTGTATAGTCATCCCCTTTGGCAAAAACAAAGTGCCCACAAATTACCACATAGGTGGTAATCCATTAAGTACAGAAGAAGTAATTAGGGACCTGGGGACACAAGTTGATAGAAATCTCTCATTTGACAAGCACGTGGCCAAAGTGGTTAGAAAAACATTTTATATAGCCCACCTAATCATGAAGGGATTCACATCTAGATCAGGGGAGGTCATTGTGCCTCTTTACTCATCCCTCATAAAGCCCATAATTGAGTACAATGCCCCTTTTGGGATGTACCTTACCAGACACCTGCAGCAACTTGAAAGACCCCAAACGTACCTCACCAAGAGGATCAAAGGGCTCAAACAGATGCCATATGCTGCCCGGTTAAAGAAACTCCAGCTCTACTCAGTGGCATACCACCTGCTCAGAGGCGATCTGTGCCTGACGTATAAAGCCATGTCCAACCCGGAATTAATGGACATGCTGCACCTCAGAAAATCCAAATCCCATCGAGCTACGCTCGAGAGACTTGAACCTCAGCACTGAAATAAATAGGACATGCTGGAGGGACAGATTCATAACCCAGAGGCTCCCTTCACTCTGGAGTAAAATCCCAGTCCAGGTTAGGCAGAGTCCCTCATTGACTCTCTTCAAGAGGAATCTTGATGAGTGGATGGGAGATCGTAGGTTTACCACAGGTATCACTTCTGTGTCACTGTTAGACAGAGGCACAGTATACTAACCTCGAAAAAGGGCATAGCAAAATTAATTTAAAATGGGTGGCGAAAGCCAAACACACTCTGGCTAGGCTTATAAATGCCCTAGGGCAGATAGCCTAGTATGAACCTATGAACCTATATCTCATAACTGTGTGTATCTGGATGTTACATGTCATAACTGTGTGTAACTGGATGTTACATGTTATTACTGTGTGTATCTGGATGTTACATGTCATAACTGTGTGTATCTGGATGTCACATGTCATAACTGTGTGTATCTGGATGTTATATGTCATAACTGTGTGCATCTGGATGTTACGTCATAACTGTGTGTATCTGGATGTTACATGTTATTACTGTGTGTATCTGGATGATACATGTCATAACTGTATGTATCTGGATGTTACATGTCATAACTGTGTGTACCTGGATATTACATGTCATAACTGTGCGTATCTGGATGTTATATATCATAACTGTGTGCATCTGGATGTCACATGTCATAACTGTGTGTATCTGGATGTTATATGTCATAACTATGTGTATCTGGATGTTACATGTCATAACTGTGTTTATCTGGATGCTACATGTTATTACTGTGTGTGTATCTGGATGATACATGTCATAACTGTGTGTATCTGGATGTTACATGTCATAACTGTGTGTATCTGGATGTTACATGTCATAACTGTGTATCTGGATATTACATGTCATAACTGTGTGTATCTGGATGTTACATGTCATAACTGTGGGTTCAGTGTCTTATCCTGTAGCACTGATGACCTTTACTTTTCTAACCGTTGCAGAGAAGTGGAGACTCAGCATGAGGTACCAAAACAGGCAGGCACACCATAAAAGGATGGCAGGGACAGTTAGTTTTATTATCACTTACAATGTATGTTGTGTTTTCTGTCACATTACTGCATGTGTTACTTATCATAATTTTCTCTCTGTGGGTCCACTATGCTGAACCAGAGGTAGAGGAAGACCTGTCTCTGCCAGGGTCCCCAAAGATATCTGATGCAGCAGCTGAAGCTGTGCCCTGGGAGTTGTATGAGACTGCCTCTCAGTAGATGGTTGAAAACCCTCTCTGGTTGAGAGCCATGACTCACATCCTGTCCTGCCACAATGTCACCTGTAAAGGTTGGTGGTCTAACACCTAGATTCCTGACTAGCAAATTTGTACACATTTGGGTCTAAATAACAAATTCACTTAACTGGCAGGTCCAATTCTCAGGTTACCAAAGGGTCAACCAGATTATGACATCAGTCTCAAAGGTACAGACCAAGGTAAGGGATCTGGGTAGACTGCCCACTATGCCCTTCTGGAACCCTGCCTTGGAAACACTCACCCCTTCATGCCATGATGCTTTCTTAGTGTGTCATGTCCCATACCTTGAGCCTGGTTCTTGTTCTAGCATGTTGTACTACATGATATATATGTAAGCCATACCAAGCTGGGGCATCACCAATTGACATCCATGATGCTGGTGGTGAATGAATTTTCATCCCAATGATAAGTTCTCTACTGATTATGAGGGGAGTAATCTGTCACCCCATACAGAAACTCCAGGAGAATCTCCTTGGCCACTTGGTCACCTCATGTTTGTTTTCAACAATCTTTTGTCTTCCTTGGCATTTGCAAGGACCCCACTCCAGCTTGTTTGTACTATTTAGTGTTTTGGGCAGCTGTACCCACTGTCTTTTCTAATCTTCTACCCTTATCCATGCATCACTATATGCCATACTCATCAATTCATCCCACATCTTAAGACAAAGTGCGCTCTTTCCCCAAAAAAATATTGTCCTGCCTCCCCAACATTGTACTCTCCTATTGGTCCTTATTGTGTGCTTTCCCTTACTTGACCTTATCTCCCTTTCTTTCTTTCTGTGTATTTCTTTTCCATCCCATTATGGTGACAAACTAAGGGGTTACTTGTACTTGTCTGTCTACATTACTGTAGACTAGTCCATACTGAACATGTTCATCTAGTACATGTGAATGCTACTCTGCTGTGCTCAACTGCTTACTGCTCAGCAGTGCTATTTATGTTATTAATTTACATGACCTTAGCTGTGTCATGTTTAGAGGTCAGAAGTGCTATCATAATCATATCACTGCTACAAGTGATGTCAGAGGCTCACAACTGCATCATTTTTTTATCTTTGTAGCAGTGCTCAGATTTAATTTAATCAGATGGATAACCCACTCATCATGGCTAAAGGTATACACACTCATCTCGAATTAGCTCTCTGCCATGATTCAAATAGCAATTCACAGTAAATTCCAATATTATAGTTTAAAGCTGATCATTTTATTTTGTTACAGCTAAGTGATTTCATTACCACCTACGGATTTTTCTTAATAAATTAAGTTGACTCTTTAAAAATGTGACCCCTTTCTTATGTGTCATCCAGAAGATAACCTGATAAAGAGTTTGGGTGTCCATGTATAGGCATGTGAAGTTTCTGTCAATAATTCCTTCACTATCACTGTGTTGGTGTTTGTTAAGCAGCCTATAGCATGAGCATTAGGGACCATGTCCAGGTTTTAGCTAATCAATAGACTTTTTCATAAAATGTATGCAATTATATCAAAATGACATGTTTTTTGCTAACCTACATATGTTGGCATGAATATATATTGAAAACAAAGGTACATTTCTGGGAGGCTGAGAAAACTCCATATATATTTAATATGCTGTAAAGTGCTCCGAAGGTTAACATTATATATGGTTAATATAGTTTATTGTCTATGCATCCTTTTTCATATAATTTAAAGCACCTTTAACCTGTTTGATCACTAGCAGCTTTCAAAGATCAACAGTTTTCACAAGACAATTATGAGAAAAGATATAAAACTGTCATGAAACTTAGCTTTAACTTTGGCTTGTAGTTTAACCTTATTCTGTTTCCATACAAGCTGAGGTACTATGAACCTAAATGGATAATGCCCCATTCAAAGATTAAAAGTATGTCTTTAAAAATGTAACTGAAATAACCTGGGATTTTTACATTTGGTAACTCTTAAATAGTTTAATTCAGTAATGTGAGTGTTTAACGATTTGTTTAGTAAGTAGCCATCATGGCAAGGCTTTATATACAGCTAAGCAAATCATTGTACCTTAACGTTATGCCCACTGTAAGATACTTCTTTTATTTTTTTTTCTTTTAGGAAGTTCAGTAGCACAAACTGTTTTATTGCTATGTACTATAATGAGGTGAATTCCATGTCAGGGTGGCTTTTATTGAGACAGCGCCAACAGAAAATGAGGAGCTGAAATCTTCCCCAAAGCAGTGTACTATAATCTTAGCTTAAGTGAACACAGAGCACATTTTGTAGTTCTCAAATTAAAATGTACTAGTATATCAGCACAGGGAAGCACTGCAAAATGTACACGTTGTACAATCTGCTTGTTGAACACCTTTCACTGGTTGCATCTACAAATGGACTTTTGACTTATTGGAACTGATCCAGTTAACTAAATGAACTTAATGGTTAATGGGATTATTTTAGAATGAATAATCAAAAACTTTAATCAGAAAATTTTCTGTATCCAAGATACAGGCATGAAGTAATGTCCATACTAAATAATCAGTCAGTTTCAGTGATAGCCTTGAAATTCTTCACCTTTTCAAAACACACACTGCCACAACATTTTCTAAAACTACTTCAAGATTATTACATACATACATCATGCAGATGTTGCTGCCACAGAGAGCTAAAACTGGTTTCTTTTTGACATTGCAAGTTTGTATGTATCACTGTCAAATTATCAGTATGCCTATATATCAAATTGCCATTTTATTTTATTTTATTTATTTATTTTGCTGTTGTCCCATGTCAAAGTGCCATTTTTGCAAGTGTCTGTTGTTACTTACTTTGTGATATAATGATTTTTATTTTGTGTTTCTAACTTTGGACCCAAGCTGCATTTGTGGCTGAAAAGAGTCACGGACCAACACACCCACCTAGGTAACAAATAAATAAATAAAACTCCAAGATACCAGCAATTAATAATGGCATTTTTTTCTCCTTTTGGAAGTACCAAAGCTGTCAACATTCCTTATGGCAACTTACAGCTCATTCCATACTGAAAACACCTTTCAGTAAACAATGCTGTTCTTGTCATTGTCATGACATATTATTTTAGGATTCTTTACATCTGTGGTCTTTTTATATCAAGTTCATGAGAAACAATGCTCATTGTTTAATGCTTTATACAGCATTATAATGTTCTCCTGACCCATTTGCACTTCTTTGAAAGCAAACCTAGTCATTGTAACCTGTCCTTTTACTGTATCAAGGCAGACCCCACTGTGCCTGTAGTCTTTTTTGTCTCAGCCAACTTCTTCTTCTTTCGGCTTTTCCTGGTTAGGTGTCGCCACAGCGGAACTCCGGCCCACTAATGATTGGCAGTAGATTTTTACGGTGCCAAGGTGCCAGCTCGACACCCAACCTTCAACGAAGGCACGCCCATTTCACACATGTCTTTCAAATGACACTCGACCACGGGGAGGACATGCAGACTCCACACAGAAGGCGCTCCAGCCGAGTATCGAACGGGAGAACCTCTTGCCGTGAGGCGATAATGCTACCGCTGCATCTCAGCCAACTGATTTCTTTAAAAAGATAGGCTCCATATTTAAGTGCAAGCTTTATGCAAATAAGGGCAGTGAAACAGGAAATGTTCTGCTGTGTACACATCTTGTCAAGCTTTCTAGTTTGCATTTGCATTTTTGCTGCTTCTCTCTGGGTGTGTGCTTTCTATAGCTTCCTTCTTTCTGATAGTTGCTGATGTCTAATGCCTTTTTTTCATCCTATATTCACAGTATCTCCACTCTCCCACTCTACTGCTGCAGCCTGCTCATTTCTTATTTTACGTGTAACTTTGAAGTTCTTACTTCAGGACTACATCTTCCCAGTTCTGCTGCATTTATCCCATCTCTTAATGCAACAGTAGTCACAGCACTGCATTTGCTCCGGCAGACTGTTACAGTCACGAGTTCAGTAATATTGTTGCACTTCTTTCTGCCTCCTTATGTTATACTGCCTGTGTTTGTGATTCTACCCCCTGTTGCCTAATTTGGCCCAGTCATTTCAGTTTAGCTTAACGTGAACCCTTCTGATGCCATCTTAAAGCTATTGAGTGTGTATCAAAATGTAAAACATGCATTCTGCAACAATCCGCTGATGCCTACATAACACAAAAAATACTACTTGCTGTGTTAGATACGGCATTTCATCAACCAAATTTGCTACAAGCAGGAATTACATTTTCACTAACATCATGTAGTGACTTGGAGTTAAAGAGTAACAAATTCTGGGTGCTTCCCTTTACATGGGGGAATGAGGGCTCCCCTCCATGAAAATAACTTTCTGGTGGTGGTTTTTTTTTTTTTTTTTTTGTCAAAAGCTGACTGTTGATGATGTATCAGCAGAATGGTTGTTGACAAAAAGCATGACAGTCTGTTGTTTTTATTTACTTTTTTTTATTTTACGTCATCTTACATTTCGCATTCTAAGCATGACATAGTCTAATCCTTTCTGAATTCTTCATAGTGGTCTGCAGTGTTCCTTGCCAAATTCATAATTCCTGACACTCATTTCATTTCACTTTTCATTTTCTCAGCTTGATGACTTCAGATGTGGAGCTATTTAAATGTGTCAACACTCACACACGACACAATCATGTGCCCAGAGACTTCAGTCACTGAAGTGAATGCTATGAGGTATATGTATCATATGTATTCTCATTACTGTGAGGTACACTGATATCAGAATTAGCATAAATCAAAGTTTTCCAGCCTTATGGAGTAAGATGTCTCCTGGCAATTCTTGTGCATCAAGGTGCTAGATGAGCTTAAAGCCAACAAAAAAAAGAACCACAAACTGTAACCAATCTCAGTGGAGACTTCGGAGTGATCAAGCGCTTAGAACTTGTTCAGAAATGAAAGATGAAACCTATCCTACTTTAGCTTGCCCAGACAGCTATATTCATCATCCCAGATCAAGTCAATTCACAAATAACTAGGTGTTAAATCATATATAAATAATGCATGTCATGTAACCTGAAGTTAAATTTGATGAAGCTCTATAAAGAGAGGAAAGCACTTATCTAGTTAAAATATATAATTTTTTGTTTCAATAAAGTAGTATTGCTCTTTCTCTCACATGCATACATACACACACACACACACACACACACACACACACACACACACACACACACACACACACACACACACACACACACACACACACACACACACACACACACACACACACACACACAGACACACACACACGCACACTTATGCAGTTGCATTATTGTTTTTTCTCCACCTTGCTAAACACAGATTTTAAGCTGTGCTCAGTGAGGGGAAAGAGAAACAGCAAATCTCTATATCTGCTCTTGCAGCTATTTTCCTAGTTGACTTTATCTGTTTTTTATTTACTTTTTTATTTTATGCTTGTTAAACAGCAGTGCCAAATTTAGCAAGTGTAAAAAAATATTTGCTTTTTTCTTCCAGTCCATTATTTACAACAGCTTAATAACCTGCTATGAAGTATTGTTTTTTACTGCATATCTATGCATTAGCACCCTGTTGGAGAATGTTCAAACAAACACTGTACTTTGCTGAGAATTTACACTAAATGCCATTACTGCAGGGTTTGATATTGATGTTGTAAATGTAATTGCACTTCACTGTTTGAAGTTCGTCTCACAATTGAAGGTCTTATACTTTTATCATCCAGTCTCTGATTGGCCTGCGATAAATATTCTGTTGTAGGCATGAGTACATGAGACTCATCCGGTTCCATCTGGTGGTGTTGACGTTCTTCAATTTCTCTTCTACTGGTTAAATCAGCAGTATTGTGCTGGCTGTCCAGATGCACATTACTATTAACATGAGCAAATGTAAAAGTCTGTATGAAGCTAAAGCCCATATATAAATATTTACCCAAGATCCTGGGAGCCTCAGCTCCCTAATGACTTCATGTTGACTCACGTGACAGGTTTAACACACTGCTATTACATGTTCATGTTTGTTATCCAAACTGTGTCTTTTGTGCTGTTTAGGAATGAAACTGCAGGTCATTTGTAGCAGGTAGATTCCAGCTGCTCTGTTGTTCTTAAAACAAAAATCAGTGCTTTATCCCTGCAAACTAGTTAACAAGTAATAGTTTTCAAGAACTCAGATAACATTAAAAGTGTTAACAGAAGACAAACTGTCTCTAGTTTGCATGTTATGTATACGCCTGTTTGACGTCTGACTCATCTTTATATTTTGCAGATGTGGGAGAGTTAGAAATGTGTATGTAGCTGAACCAGCTGCTGGCTGATAATATGCAAATGGACATGTGTGCATGTATGTGCGGGCATTACGGCTCAGAGCAGTTAACTAGAGCAAAGTACGGAGTTTGATTCCTTATCTCTGTTAGCCTGGTTAATGACTGTAATCGAATCACATAACAGCTGACAAATGTACAAAATAAAAATAGCAAAATTGTAGTACAGGACAGTCTGTAGCATCACTTCTATATTTGAGGTAAGGTTTATTCACATTAGCAATAGTAAAAAAAAAAATTCCTTACAACAGATTATGGGATAACAGAAAATAAAATGCAGTTTATTTGCTTTTAGATACTTTAGTTTGTAATAAAACAATAATTACAAATGTAAGGCCTTTTCAACAGCATTCATAGATTAAGGTCTATATTAAATCAGCAAACACTTAAAAAAGCGAACGCTGATTTATCTACCCTATGTAAGCAAAAGCTTAAAATCTCGAACACTGAGAACAGCGATTTTTTTCCCACGGAAAAAAATCGCTGTCCCAAAAAAGAAAAAAGAAAAAACTTTAAAACATTACATAAAGTGGGGGGTTCAACTCCCCACACCCCCCCCGACATGGGGGGCCGTGTCTCCCACCCCCCTACTTAAATATACCAACTCCAAGATCGCACTACAGTGACGAAAATGGCAAAATAATGAAGGCGGCCAAGCGATTTCTTTCCAGGGAAAGAATTTGCTTATATGCCGTTTCGGTATTTTGCCATTTCGTGCTTTCAAGTTCGATCAAGATGCATTCGAAAGAATGCGTCTTCGATCATATAATAGGGAACCATAGATTCATCATGCAGGCAGTTTATAGTAAAAAAAATCCAAATATCAGTACATTTCAACCATTTTCCTGGATTCTTCATGCAAGATATATCCATCACTCTTTTTCACTTAGCTTTAACCCTTATTATTATTATTTTTTTTCTGCAGACTAATACTTCCAGTCAGGTATGTCAGGGACACATCTTTCACAGGCATACAACTCCTCTGCCAAAGCCTCTCTACCACTACGTGTCAGAAATCTAACATTTAGCACAGGTTATGACCCTGTTATAGCTTCAAAGGCAACTTTTTCCAGTTACTTTTCTGCCCATTCATTTTAAAGGACAACCCTACCTGTATTATGGTGGTGTGTTTCCTTGGCTTGGCTTAGCAGTCATGATTTAATAATATATTTCTATAGTTCTCTGTCTATCTACAGATCTAAGCATACACACACACACACACACACACACACACACAGACACACACAGACACACACGCACACACATGCACAAACGCACACAAACATCTATATCTATATCTTTATCTACAATGATATAGATATTGATATAGCTATATATATATATATATATATATATATATATATATATATATATATATATATATATATATATATCTATGATGGTTAAAAATAAAGACACTAAAACTGTAGTGACCAAAAGACTGTCCGTTCAAAATGTGACACAGCAAAATACTCATATGCAAAATATTTACAAAAAATACTAAAACCCACTGGAAATAAATCACAAACAAAAAAACAAATACTGTACTTCTCTGACCATTTACTCTAAGTAAACAATTAAAAAAAAGAAAACAAGCAAAACGTCTAAATTACAGAATACCATAAGGACATGTTTTTATACAGTGGTAGTGCTATGGAAAGGGTTTTTCTAATATAAGGTGCAGAGATAGGGATAGCATGCATGAAAAAGGTGGGTAAGCGGCTTACCACCCTACTAACGCATTCCAACCCTCAACCTAACCTTGTCTTTGCTACTAACCCTAACCCTATCCCTGCTATTCCCTTAGAAAATCCCTTTATGTAATACTACTACTGCTGCAACACATGATGAGGGCTTAAACAGAAAAATGTACCAAAACACACGCACATCATGAAAGTGATCCCCTTACCTTACCCTGATCCACCAATATTAGCACAAATATACTCCTACCCCTTACATCAACCACTTATGTCTGTTTGCACTCTGAACCGTCAGCATTTTGAGCTGTCTACATTCTGAACTGCCAGCATTTTGATACTGCTGTTCTGACATTCGACATTCTGAACTGTAATCATTTTTAACTTCAGGATCCCCAGTGTCAGACAGCTTTGATTAAAGCTGACATCTGTTGTGTTGATACATTTTGGGTGACATAGTAGATGGTCAAAAGCTGTGTGGGTTTGCAGAATATGCCCTTTCCCCGATATTGTGTGAGCTCAGAGTTTGAATATTTACGTAACAGTGAGCTTGGGGAGTGCAGTGGGGCTTGCCCTCCTCCAAAAAAACAGTAGTTTTCTTTTGCACAGTCCAAGTCTCTGTCTCAGAATATGTGAATTAGTGTTTCAATGTGGATGTTTCACCCATTTGCAATCAATGTTTTTTGTGTTGACTTGCAGAAGTTTACACTAATGTCAGTAGATCTCTATATGTAGGATACATAGTGTGGCATAGAGCAGGAGATGACACCACATAAAGTGTCCAAATGAATGTATTGTACACAGTACTAGATTTGTGTGTAAAGTGTGTAAATAGAACTGTTATTGTAAACAAGCAGTGTTTTGTTTAAGTGTCTAAGTAAATACTATCCCCCGGATTTACTATGTCCTGCACGGTGTGCAGGATTAGTGCAGGAGCTCATGTAGGCAACATGTCTGCGTGCGATTTAGGAACAGCCGACAGGGGCATGCACGAGAGCTCCTGCACTAATCTTGCATGGACTAAGCCCTGGTATGCAAATCACCCCATTTGCAGGAGAAATCCATGCAAATGAGGTGATTTTGCAATCCAGGAAGCTTGCAATAGTCTATGCAAGACTAGTGCTATCTGCAGAAATGTACTCGATTATTAACCAAGTACATTTCTGCAAAATCCAAAACGGAGCTATGACAGTTCCAAATAAAGGCTGCATATCATTAAGAAAGCATGCCAATGGCCAAGCTTAAGGCCATTGGTATTGCAAACAATAAAAAATATTTAAAAAATCAACTTTTTTTTTTTTCCGCCGATTTCTGCTGTAAACATAGGGCAGCTGTGTACAAAAGGGATTGGGGGAAACTAATAAAATAAACTTAAAATAAGCATTCTAACTAAAATCACTATTCTGCCATGCAAGCCAATGGCAAGCAGAAGACAGCCTGGCCAATGAATAGTGGTTGATAAGGGGGGAGGCTCATTGTGAGACATGTAACTATGCATTAGCAGGCAATCCTATGCAAATGAGGGGAAGAACAGTAAATCCCATTGTTCCCCAGCATGTGAGGTAGGCCCCAACAGTGTAAGATTATGAATAGCTGGGTGCAAGCCTAGGAGGTAGGTGACATCATGGGTGGGTGTGTCAGGCATACTGTAAACTGACTGGAGCCCTGTGGCTTGGGTTTGCTCCTAGTTTAGTAAAGCTAAGCAAGGGGGTGTGTCTGAACCTGCCTAGCACTCTTTACAAACTGTAAGCAGGTGTGTGCACCGCACAGCGGGTTTTACAAGAAGAAAAAAGAAGTTAAACCAGCAAATAACAGCAGTGTGCACATATGAGCACTCTGCACGGCGCACGCAAGGGCTTAAACAGGGAGGCAATGGGAAGGGAAAACAGCAGTAGGAAGGTAATCAAGGAGAACTAGCTTAGCTGCCAGGTGAAATGTATCAGAATCAGCCAATTACACAGGCAGCAGAGCAGCCCAACCCAGAACACTACTATAAACTATGCAAACACCTTCCCCTCTGGTTTTTCCCACAGTCTACACCACCGGTGTAAACAAGCGGGGAACTTTTAACATTCACAACAGCAAAATGTTAGGGGCTGCAATAGCTATCATACAACTTGTGGAAGAGGCTGAGGGTGATGAAGATGTGAATGCTGCCGAGCAACCCACAGTGAGGAGATGGAGAAGAGTGTACAGACCCAGGGTAATCTACCAAGGGCTACATGAGCTGGAGATAGTGGAGCGCTATAGAGTGGACAGGGACCTCCTACAGCAAACTGTTGATCTGTGCCGTCCACGCCTGACACACAGAATTAACAGAGGGGAACCCATCCCAGTGGATACCAAGGTATGTGTAGGCCTAAGAATACTAGCTACAAGTACCTTCCAAAGGCCAACTGGGGATATGATGGGGATCTCACAGGCATCAGCATCCAGGGTACTCCACCAGTTCCTGGATGCCATGTCAGCACATGTCGGTGAGCACATATATTTCCCTGACACCCGTGAGGCATTGGCCAGCAATATGCAGGATATGTGTAGACAAACACAAACAAATGCTGTACTATGGCCTTTGAATGAGGCCTATGGGTAACCCCCCCCCACGAGGCCTACACAGACAGACCACAGCAGGCCAGGCAGTGGGATGTCAGTTGTGAAGACTAAGAAGTTAGAAACTAATATGTAGGTAATTAAAAGCTAAGAACTGTAGTACACTGTATGCCCCTAGCCAGCAGAATAGGTAATACTGCAGACTGAAATGTAGTACCCGACATACCAGTACAGTCCTAGCAAATGTGTACAAGTGTCAGGTGTGCCCCCCCATCCTAAGTAGACAGATAGTAACAGTCAGGTGTGCCCCGCCATCCTGTTTAGAAATGCAGAAATAGTCAGGTGTGCCCCCATCCTACATGGAACTACAGTAACAGTCAGGTGCGCCCCCCAAACCTGTGTAGAAATATAGAAATAGTCAGGTGTGCCCTCCCCCATACTACATAGAACTATAGTAACAGTCAGGTGTACCTCCCCACACCTGTGTAGAAATATAGAAATAGTCAGGTGTGCCACCCCCATCCTTCATAGTAATTTAATTAACAGTCAGGTGTGCTCCCCCACTCCTATGTATAAATGTAAATGGAGCAATCAGGTGTGCCCCCCCCCCCGCAATGCAGAAATGTAGTAACAGTCAATGCCAAATTATCACTGGATACCCTGCAGAGACAGCATGCTACCTGTCGGCGTACAGTACAAAGGTCAGCACTGCAGCACAAACTACCTGGACACGATCCACACAGTCAATACAGATGGCCATACTGGGCATGCTCACACACTTAGAGAAATGAAGGCAATGTCAGCCATCAACATACTGAAATGTCATACTGGGCATGCACACACAGAGAAATGAAGGCAATGTCAGTCAACAACATACTGAAAAGTCATACTGGGCATGCTCACACACTTAAACACATGAACTCCATGACTGCAAACACCAGTGGACCAGACATATGCGGCAGTTGCAGTTGTTAGTGCAGACACTCATCAGTATGCACCATTCATGCCTTGCACACACAGTGGACAGGAATACAGACATATATGCCAGGACAACATGACATATATGTCAGGACAACACACTATAATAAGCCAAAGGTAGACATACATATATGTGTGGAAGAGGGTGACTGACAAGGAGCCACTCAGGCATGTCCCACCCAGCACACAGCCAAAGGGCCCCAAACACATGAGGTGCAGATGTCACTCACTGTAGATACCAGCCACCAGTATCTGTCAGCATTACAGACCATGTGGTGCAAGTGCCAGCTGTGCAACAGGACTGTATAAGGAAGTAGTCATCTAGCAGCTGTATACATGTACCTGTGAAATATGACCCCATGTGTGCCCGCATGTGACATGTCAACACCGAGATGAATGGGTCATGGCCCATTCATACACTGCCCTCCTCATAGCCCTACTATGACAAGCCTGCTGAGTTCATCCAATGTGAAATACACCTTTGGTACGGTTGTAGCCCAGTAATCTCTGTGGTACGTCCCAAAACCATGTAACGCTGTAGTGTGATAAACTAGTTAGGTAGGTGTTCTAACCCCCAATCTGGCAACTGTGTGTGTGTGTGTGTGTGTGTGTGTGTGTGTGTGTGTGTGTGTGTGTGTGTGTGTGTGTGTGTGTGTCTATCTGTCTGTCTCTGACTGTGTAGAGAGCAATGCTTTTCAGGGTATTCACACCCCTTACAATTCATATACACAACTTTGGCAAGGCTGCTGATGTCACCCACCTAGAAATACACCTCTTGGAAGGTCATATCCCAGTAATCTCCACAGTGTGTGCTGTAAATGCATACTGCTGTAGTGTGACAAAGTACTTAGATAGGAGTTCTAACCCCAGACTTGGCAACTGTGTTTGTGTGTGTGTGTGTCTGTTTGTTTTTGACTGTGAAGAGAGCAATACTTTTTAGGGTACTCACACTCCTTACAAGTCATATACTCAACTTTGGCAAGGCTGCTGATGACACCCAATTAGAAATACACCCCTGGGAAGGTTGAAGCCCAGTAATCTCCATAGCGTGTCCTGTACCTGTGTATTGCTATAGTGTGATAAAGTACTTAGGTAGGAGTTCTAATCCCAGACTTGCCAACTGTGTGTGTTCATATGGGTGTCTGACTGTGAAGAGAGCAATGCTTTTTAGGGTGCTCACACTCCTTACAAGTCATATACTCAACTTTGGCAAGGCTGCTAATGTCACCCACTTAAAATTACACCTCTGGGAAGGTTGCAGCCCAGTAATCTCTGTAGCGCATCCTGTAACTGTGTACTGCTGTAGTGTGATAAAGTACTTAGATAGGAGTTTTAACCCCAGACTTGGCAATTGTGTGTGTGTGTGTGTGTGTGTGTGTGTGTGTGTGTGTGTGTGTGTGTGTGTGTGTGTGTGTGTGTGTGTCTGTCTCTGACTTTGTAGACAGCAATGCATTTTAGGGTACTCACACTCCTTCCAAGTCATATACTCAACTTTGCCAAGGCTGCTGGGTTACCCACCTAGAAATACACCTCTGGGAAAACTGTAGCCCAGTAATTTCTGCAGTAGTGTAATAAAGTACTTAGATAGGAGTTCTACCCCCAGACTCGGCAACTCTGTGTATGTGTGTGTGTGTGTGTGTGTGTGTGTGTGTGTGTGTGTGTGTGTGTGTGTCTGTCTGTCTGTCTCTAACTGTGAAGTGAGCAATGCTTTTTAGGGTACTCACACTCCTTACAAGTCACATACTCAACTTGGGCATGGCTGCTGATGTCACCCACTTACAATTGCACCTCTGGGAAGGTTATAGCCCAGTAATCTCCTGTAGTGTAATAACCTACTTAGGTAGGAGTTCTAACCCCAGATGTGGCAACTGTGTGTTTGTGTGTGTGTGTGTCTGTCTGTCTCTGACTATGTAAAGAGCAATGCTTTTAGGATACTCACACTCCTTACAATTCACATACTCAACTCTGGCAAGGCTGCTGATGTCACCCACCTATAAATACACCTCTGTGAAGGTGTAGCCCAGTAATCTCTGTAGCGCATCCTGTAACTGTGTACAGCTGTAGTGGGAAAATGTAGTTAGGTAGGTGTCCTAACCCCAGACTTGGCAACTGTGTGTGTGTGTGTGTGTGTGTGTGTGTGTGTGTGTGTGTGTGTGTGTGTGTGTGTGTGTGTGTGTGTGTGTGTGTCTCTCTCTGACTGTGATGAGAGCAATGCTTTTAGGATACTCACACTCCTTACAATTCACATACTCAACTCTGGCAAGGCAGCTGATGTCACCCACCTAGAAATACACCTTTGGGAAGGTAGTATCCCAGTATTCTCTGTAGCGCATACTGTAACTGGGTACTGCTGTAGTGTGATTTAGAACCGTGGTAGGTTTACATCCCCACCCATGGCAGTTCTGGATGTTTTGTGTGTGTCTCAATGTCTGTGTATGGAGCAATGCATTATAGCCTAGTCACACTCAGTACATTTCCAATAGCCTGCTTTGGCAATCCTGCTAATGTCATTCATTGTGAAATACACCTTTGGAGAAGGAGTTCTCTAGTAACTCTTGTGGTGCGTCCTATAACAGCTCTATGTTGTAGTGTAATATAGACCTCTTTTAAGGGTTCTGTACCCGCACATGTGGGTTGTGGATGTTTTGTGTGTGTGTCACTGTCTGTGTAGGGAGCAATGCATTATAGGCTAGTCACAAACAGTACATTTCAAATGCCCTACTTTGGCAATCCTGTTGATGTTATTCATTCTGAAATACACCTTTGGGAAAGGAGTACTCCAGTAATGTCTGTGGCGTGTACTACAACTGCATGGTGCTGTAGTGTAATAAACTAGTTAGATAGGGGTTCTACTTCCAGACATGACAGGTGTGTGTGTGTGTGTGTGTGTGTGTGTGTGTGTGTGTGTGTGTGTGTGTGTGTGTGCGTAACTCATATCCTGTGTAGAAGGGGGTTGTGAGTGTGTGACACCTGTGGCCAATGTGGAGCGGATTTTGCATATTTCTTATATGATGGCCCTACTATATATCACAATGTCCACCATACAGGGATAACAGATATGAAATAGCTGAGATGCTGGGGTGCAAAGCCATACCCATACATGTGACATCAAGGCCAGGCAATCACAGTTAGCAACCCCAGTATTACCCAGAGCACACTCTCAACCCATGTTTCACACACACACACACACACACACACACACACACACACACACACACACATGCCTAGCCAACAGCTAATATGTGGGTTGAACACTGCATATTGGCTGGTGATACTAACTATGGAGTGATAGCAGTGGCCTATAGAGGGCATGTCACCCTGTCCATCTCTCCAATATGCACGTACATGCAGACAGCGCACCTCCCCCTTGTCCCCCAGTAGACACCAGCACCCCCTGTGGTGCCATCACATGTGATACACAATGGACATACCATGCCTGACAACATGCCCTGTATAGACAGATGCCACTGACACCAGAGAATGTTGTTAGCATGCAATCAATGTAGGTGCAGGGTAAACCTGCTGGCCATTACCAGTTCCTGCCACAGGTGGGCAAGACTGGCACATCTCTTGATCTGTTGATCTGATGATAATCTTTGTCCACAACATGGGCCAGACACCCCAGGTACAGTTTCCACATGTCACTGTACATGCATGTGGGAGGTGTGCACATCCCAGACACCATCCATGTCATGGACTAAGGAACACACCCTTCATACCCTTTGCCCATACATCCTCCGTGTGACCAGTGTGGTGCATGTGATACCTGCACAGTGATGTGTTGTGGCAATCCCACTACTGATGAGTTGTACACCTGGCCCTGCCAAGTGTGGCAATGTGTGTGTGTCCCTGTGAGAGTGTGGCTGTGTTGACGCTGGCACCTGTTCATGCAGACAGGCATGTGTATGTTACCTACCAAATAGCTACCGTATCCAGTAAGTGCATAGAACTGTGATAGCACTATATAGTTGTCAGGGGTTTGATACCCTGTGCTGGTAGGTGTGTGACACTAACATGCTTCAGTTTTAGTCTCCCACCAAACCCTGACATGTCTTTGCCTCTGTCTGCCTCTCCTACTCCCTCTCTGGTGGATGTGGAGACCTACACCTGCTTTAGTTATGCAGCAGCATGTGCATTTTAAGTGATGCTCATGATCAGCTGATGGCCTCTGCACAAACTGCATCCCTCCCCTACCTGATTGCATGTGAAACAGCTGTAGTAACATTCCCATAGCCAATTGCATGGAAACACACTCCAATATCTAGGAACATCTTGGTGGTGTTGGCCCTTATCATTCACTGTGAGCAGGAACTAGATCTGTCATTTGGCAAACAGCATCTCAGATGGATTGTGGAGTTACCTCTATCAACATACACTGCGGAAAGAAGGCAACAAACAGGAGGGGAATGTGCCTGACCTGACTACAGACTGTAAATGCTGCTATACTGCATTTGGTGTAATGTCGGTTTAACACTGTTTGTGTGGCTATGGCTGTCATACATGTCATAATACCTGCCATGTCAGTTCCATGTTTATGAGGAATCCCCATCTGCAGGGTCATCTGCAGACTAGGCAGTGTTGTGACGTTGGTTTCATGTGTTACAGACGGAGCATCTATCTGTGGACTGCAGAAGGTAGTGTGAGTATTGCAGTCTGTAAAAGGTGAAAGGCATGATAGTTTCTGACGTCATATACCTCATAGGACATATGTTGCAACAAACTCTATATACAACGAAAAGAGAAAAAGATGCTGCTAACAACCAAAACCAAGTCCTCAGCACTCTGATAGGTACCCAAGTACGCACAAAGCAGGCAAACTTTTACATTACTAGAGCACAGAATTTTAAATTATGTAATGTGATTTGATTGGTGGATTTTGAAATGGGTGTGGGTATAAAAGAAGAATGGTGTTTTGAAGTTTTTATCTGAAGAAGTTAGAGACGAAAACGTATTGTTGAACTTGTATCATTAATGGTGTGTTGGAGAGCCTTTATTGTTGCAATAAACTGTGCCAGGAAGAGTTTGCCTGCTTTGTGCATAATTGGGTACCCATCAGAGTGCTGAGGATTTGGTTTTGGTTGTTTGTAACAAACCCTGTTACTACAGTAAATGTATGAGGGTATTACAGCAACATGTCAATATTGGCCTGTGTATTTGCTTCCAGCCACACCTCTGTCAACCTTTGTACATATGTCGTGCATGAAGTGGTGCATATGTGTTGTACACCATAATTAGTGTCATCGTATATGATAACCAGCCAGTGATATAGCCGACTGCTACACGTTATGTACAGTAGGGGTAATATTTCATGACATAATCTGGACATTATGTGGATGTTTGTGCAGTACTGAGGTCTGTGTACGTATGATGAATGTCGACAGTGTGTGTATTGTTAATATGTACTTCAGACTGTGTACAGACTGTGGTATATGTCATTGTTCTAGTTCCCCTCCTATCTGATGTTACATGCTGCTCCACTGTATGATACTGTATTGCCGTACATGTTTGTAGGGCCATACACACACATGTCCCATGCTACAGAGAGCCATCAGACCAAACCATGTAGCAGCCCAGTATATGTAGGATCAGTCTGTGAGTGGCACATATGCGGATGGTATGGAACAGATAGTCCATATACTGTAATATTATGCTAGCTTACCATATGTGGCTGTAGTGTGTTCACATTGGTTGTGGTTATGCACTTTCACACAGGTGTATCTTACCCTGTGCTGTGACATGCCTGTTGAGCCTGCTATATATGCAGGTACATCTGCATTCCCATATAGGAGATGTAGGCCAGTGTTGAACCAGTCTGCCTGTAGCCTGCACAGTGCATTGTTACATGCCTAGCAGCTTACTGTACTTACCCAGTGAGATGTCATGTGCAGATACTTGCCAGAAGTACTGCTGCCGGGCCTCCCTTAACAGTCATGTATATCAGACAGAGCAGTGGGATGCTGTACAGATGTATGTCAATATCTAGTGGGTAGTATGTGGCCATAGCACCCGTGTACCAGCAATCATTATGTGTCAGGTCAGACAGGGGTGTGTGAATGCATAACCTATGGTGGCAAATGTATACCAGTCGTCATGTGTTATACCCATCTACATGGCTGTCTACATCCATATTGTCAGGCATGGTACACATGTTTTGCACTAAGGGCTTATGTGTATACCTCTGGACTGTAAAGAGTGTGTCAGACTTTCCACATATATTGGCCATTATCTCTGCTGCAGTCCACAGGGGCATTACGTGCTAGCAGCGGTACTTTACAATGATGTCCTTAGGATGTCTGTCATTAGCCAATGGCACACATATTATTAGCAGATGTGTCCTCCCACACGCACCACATTTGTGAAGACTATCCCAATGACAGTAGCAATAATTTACTAATATACCTGCTATACATACCTGACATCCCTTGCACTACGACTTTGGGACTATAGGGGCTGGGGTAGGGATACACTCCATGTCCAGGACATATGGTGGAAATAGATGTACATATACTTATCCGGATAGCCATATAAATATATATATATATATATATATATATATATATATATATATATATATATATATATATGATTACACATGTGTAGTACTTCCAATTACCACTGTCATGACAATCACCCAATATAAATCCCTACATCATATGTGTGTGGTTCCTTTACATTTCCTGTGTGATGGACATCCGTTCTGTGTATGGGCATCAGTGTTACCGACAGCATGTAGCAATACCTCTTATAGGAGAACCGCACACTTAAGGCAGCCACATATTTGTAGGAGGATCAGGAACTACATACAGGCTGCGAGTAGAGTTGTGTTATACTATGTATAGTACTGGTGTTACAGGGTGTGTGTGTACATACCAGTTTACCTTGGAATGCAGTCTGTCTGCATAGCTCACAACTGTGGGCATATCCTCTTGCTGGCCACAGGTATGCGTATCATGTTTTGTCTGTCCACCATACAGGTCCTGTGTCAGATAGTACACTTACAGTGTGTGTTGAGTGCTATTGGTACATGGCTGCATCCATTTCTGTTTCTAACCTCAATTTCCTGACTAAGTGTATGTTGCAAACTATCCTGTCACGCCAGCAACTTGCTTAGTGTATGGCAACAGTTGTCCACATATGTGCCTGTATTCCAGCCTCTGTTCTCCACCTACATACCAAGCTTTGCACATATGTCATGATGTCAGTGGTTGCTCTGTAGTGGGCTGTGAGTATATCACACTGCCATTGTTGCCATCAGTCCACTGCTTTTGTATCCCCCACACATACAATGGGGCTAGGGCCATATATGTTTGGGCGTCACCTACACAATACATGTGTGCCCTTATGCACTCCAGAGGCCAGTGTATGTAACAGTGGTATATGGCCCTGTATTATGGAGTCTAGAGGAGGAGCACCATAAATGACCTAGGCTGTTGCAAAATGTGGGAGTATCAGGGGTGAGCTGCCTTAAGGTATCTGGATGTACAGTACCATATACTTCACCTACATTTACAGTACTTACATAAATGGGGTTAATGCAAGCCTACTGCCTCCTGCCATACAGACTGCTCTATTTGTCGGTGTGCTCGTGATGGTGTCTGTTATGCCCTGTTATGTAACAGTTACAACCCATGTGGTCACATGATGTCATTACCACCTACTGAGTGTGTACAGAGTGTAGAAAGAGGCTGCTGAACTATACACCTGCATTATATATTGTTGATTGGTTGGTATCCTGTGGCCCAGTTTGTCTTCACTATTGTATACGTTGAAGGGCTTGGCCTGGACAGCAACAGTTGTGAACCTTTTCAGACTACTGTATTAGTGTAACTGTTTTACAGTTGCATTACTCTGTTTATATGGTTGTCAGAGTCTGAACAGACATATGACATGGCATATAGAGCTGTAATAGTACTCGATCAAAGGTTTTCCATTTCTGCAAACCTGTGTGTGGTGTTTTTCCTATGACCTCTCTGTGGGTACATGTTGCAGGCAATGATTGTCATTTGTATGGGTGGCCCATACAGCATCCAGTTGTTCAGGTGTTAACTGTAGGCATAGTGGCTGTTCCATATTGTGTGCACCTTCTACATATGTATC